>NC_090320.1:91914515-92214515 GCF_040869045.1 Eurosta solidaginis
TACAGTTTATATGGGGTATATATGTACCACCGATCTCAATGATTTTTTCAGACAACAATATATACTATACACGTAAGCATTTGGTGAAATTTAAAGCTTCTAGCTGTTAAAATGGAGAAGAAATTGCGCAAAGTTTCTTATCTGAACAATCGGTTGTATGAGATATATACTATGTATGTAGAGTTCCAATTAAAAGAAACACGCGACTGTTAAATTTATTTGATTAAACTCAATAGTTAAATAGGTTACTTATGAGAACTATATTTTATAATTAAGCGGTCCGTGTAGTCTCGTATTTAAACAGCAACTGTCCATTCGTTCGTCGATGTCGTTTTATGCTTTCCTCGTTCCGTTGTTGTTCGCCAAATTAGGGTTCTTGCGCAGAGTTGTATATAAGCGTAAAGGCAGGATCGTATTAGGGCATGCGTAGAGATAGCATATTATGGTATGCAATCCCGCTTTCGGCCATCCTGACTAATCCTTCGGCTCGAACGATGGGTCCCACTTTTTCATGTATTCGGCGACGGTGGTTGTACGTCCAGGACCTTCACCTTCGCCAACCTTTTCTACTTCGTACCGATCATGGGCTAAAACTTTCACAATTTTGTAAGGTCCAAAATATTTCGGCCTTAATCGAAGACAACTTCCAAATTGGGTACGCTTAATAGCGACCAACTCATTTTGTTTATATTTCACCGCCGCTTTTCTCTTCATGTCGAAATTACGTTTATTTTACTTTTGAATCAACGCAAAATTTTCCTTGGCTTCCACTCGAATTTCCTCGCGTTCCGCATCTAAGTCATCGAAATCTGCATTCTCTAAAAACTCGCTTAATTCCGACAACCCGGTAACCCTCATGTCACATCCTGTTAATATCTTGAACGGTGCAAACTTTGTACTACGCGTTGGAGTATTATTTATCGCTTGTTGTACCCTATCTATGTATTTATACCAGCTCTTTTGTTCCTCTGCAATCAATTTTGACAACATTGGTACAACTATTTGATGCATTCGCTCGACTTGGCCGTTTCCCCGCGGAACACCAGTAGCGATTTGCAAATGCTCAACACCCCCTTTTTCACAGTATCCTTTAAAGAGGTTTCCTGTGAAAGCGGCTCCTCGATCTGTGATTATGCGCCTGGGATTTCCAAACATTGCTGCCTGACTAGTAAGACGTGCAACGACAGCTTCAGCACCAGTATTTTTGGTTGGATACAGCCACACAAATTTCGAGAATGCATCCACGACTACCAAAACATAATTATACGCTTTCTTGGTTTGCTCCATGGGTCCTACATGGTCGACATGGTAAGGCTTAGTGGACGATTTTCCTTATCGATGGGATTTAATAGACCTTCCTTCCTTCCAGCTTTCGCGTCAGTCACAATACATTCTACACAACTCTTTACGATTTTCGTTATTTTTGAGTTTAGTTGTGGAATGAAAAAGCTTTTCTCAATAGCGTCTTGGGTTTTCTTTATTGAGAAATGTCCCTGTTTGTGCGCTGTTCGTATTATCTCATCTTCCATTACTGAGGGCACCACCATGAGCTCGTTTACAGAATCCTTATACAGAAGGTTATGTTTATTGAAGAAATCTTCGTACGTATCTTTCTCTAGCACTTTACAAATCGGCTTTATCCCTTCGTCCTGCTGTTGTGCTTGTTTCAATCTATGGACTAATGAGTCCTCTAACATCAGACAGGACACCCTACTTAATGCGTCCACGTGGCGCAATTTTGACCCGCTTCGGTGTTCGACTTCATAGTTGTAATCCTGTAACATCATGGCCCAACGAGTTACCCTAAGAGGAACATCATTTTTCCTCATTGTCATGGCGAACGCATTACAATCCGTGACAATCTTGAAATGTACTCCCATTAAATTCACCCTCCATTTCTTGAGAGCCTCCACAATAGCTAACACTTCCAGCTCGTATGAGTGGTACTTCTCCTCGGCGGGCTTTGGTTTTCGGCTCATATACTGGACCGGATGGAAACACTGGTCTTCGCTGTCCCTCTGTAAAAGTACTCCTCCGTACCCATACATCGAAGGGTCAGTATGAACCTCAGTTAAAGCCTTCGGGTTATAAAGTTTCAAAACTGGTGCACTGGCCAACGAAGTCCTTAGTTGCTGAAACGCTGCCTGCTGATTTTCCCTGAACTCAAATTTTGCATCCTTACGCAAAAGGTCAGACAGTGGTTTGGCGATCACTGCATACCCTTCAATGAATCGGCGAAAGTAAGACGTTAGCCCAGAAATCTTTGTACCGCCTTTTTGTCGTTTGGGACGGGAAAATTCTTCACCGCTTCTGTTTTCCCATGCGATGGTCGAATTTTACCTCCCTCCACGACGTAACCCAAGAAATCTACCCTTTTTTGAAGAATATGACACTTTTCCCATTTAATACGCAAATTAAACTGAGCTGCCCTGTCCAAAACTGCCTTAAGCTTGACTATGCCTTCATCAACATCCTTAGAGGGAATAATAAGATCATCCATGTATGTGATTACCGTGCCATCCCTAAACACAGCGAAAATATATCTGGTAAAGCCCACAGGGGAATTCGAAATTCAAAACGGAACATACAAAAATTCGTATTGTCCTTGATGCGTAACAAACGAAGTATATTTCCTAGAACCTGCATCCATTGGCACGTGGAAAAATCCATTTCTCAAATCGAGCGTTGTAAAACCAGTGCGCCTTGCAGCCTTTCAATCACGACGTCCATAAGCGGCATGGGGAAATTGTCCTTTGTTATCTTCTCATTAAGACGACGATAATCGCAGCACAATCTTTTACTGCCATCTTTCTTCGCGACGAGCACAATGGGCGATGCATACTCAGAGGCGCTGGGTTGGATAATGCCTTCACTTAGCCACTCGGTAACCTGATTATCAACAATTCACTTGTCGGAGTATGACATTCCACGTGGCCCTTGGAAAACAGCGGTATCGTCGGATAAGCATATTTTCATAACAACCGGGGACTCTTGGTGCTTCATTGGCAAATAACAGTTTACCATGGTCTCAATCGCTTTTGCTTGTGAGCTGTTAAGGTGGGCTAGGTCAATATTAACTTTATTTTCCGGTTTTTCGCTAACTGACAAACACAAGTCTCTAAACTCTTGCAAGATATCCAATTCTAACTCCGCCTCCTTCAACTCAGGAGGTTCGATCTTGCCTTTTGTCTTAAACACGACATTGTCTTCTGAAACAATCAGGTCAACCTGTTTCAAGACATTGTTACCTATGATTGCTTGATATGCAATATCGCGTTCGCGAACAACGTGAAAGGTTACTATCAGATCGATGCCATCTGTTATTAAATTAATGTTAAAACTGCCAATCGTACAAAGGACACTACTACCTATGCCCTTTAACTGGTTCCGCTCCTTAGATAATTGAATATCCCCTAACATTAAAAGAACATCGTACCTCAAAAGGCACAAGTCGCACCCTGTATCTAACAGTGCCGAAAATGTGAAACCGTTTACTGTCAGATCTTTAAAAATAACACATCCTATAGACGAAGGAGCACGCGCTGATTTCAAAGTATTCACACGAGGCACCTCCTGCTTGACCTTAGCTTCTTTGTTTGGACAATCAGCAATGCGATGCCCAGGTTGGTTGCACCCAAAACACGTCGACTTTCGCTGGCGTTGACACCCGCTAGCTAAATGGCCTACCTCTCCACATCGATAACATTTCTTAGTATCATTTCCTTGCGTTTTGCTGATGCTTTTATTCGAATCTTCGCGCTTACTCTGCGAAACACTTGAACCTACTTGACGCCCTGACCGTATCTTTTTGTATATTAGAATCTGAGCTTTCAATTCTACGATGGTCCTGGCCTGATACAGATTAGACTTTCCTTCCCTAGAGTCAGGGATACCCTCAATAAAATACTCAATCAGGCTCCTGTCATCGATATTGATGGGCCTACCTATTTCCATAAGGCTATAAAAGTACTCACGGTAGTCCTCGTTGACACGTTTTCGCCGATTCCTAAGCTCTCGATGTACCTCGATTGAAGATACAATAACCCCAAACTCTTTCTTTAATGCTTCCTTAAGCATACACCAACTACTGGTTGCACGTTGGCTGCGTACAAAAATTTTAGCTGCGCCCTTCAGAAGCTGCTTCCCATAAATAAACTTTTGTAAATCGCTCCACTGCACAGCTGTAGCATTATTCTCAAAATCATCCAGCCATTCCTCAACTGAGGGATAGCCGATACCACTAAATGATATAAGAGAACTTTCGATATCGCGCAATGTGAAAGCCGGACGACAAACCACCTCCGTCCGCTGCACGCCACTTTGAAATGAGCCACTATCGCTGTCAGAACCATCGTCGTCACCGATTGTCAGGCCATAGTGCTCACAAAGACGATCCTGCAGTGTAGCTTTGCGCCCGATGGTTGAAATACCTAGAGCTACCAAATTTTCCTTTAGACCATTCACTGTCAGTGCTAGAATTTGTTCCCTGTCCATGTCGAGCTTTCGGTGTACACTAATTTCTTATAACACAAAGATATATATATATATTTTAAATAAAGTGTTACGTTTACTTTAAACCGGGCAAATATCGCTAATGTCGATTCAAATATTCTCTTACTTATCTATATTCTTAAAATGGTTTATAAAGAAAGTAATTCTTATAACAATTAGTCGTTATGTGTTTTCATATTTTATTTACCCTTTTCTTTTATCGAAAACTACTTTGCATTCAAACTTCAATATTATTATTTCAATTACTTACAAATGTATGCGTCCGTTTTTATCTCTTTTGTTTTGGTTAACACATTCAATTTTTCTTTACTAGCTTTTCTTTCCAGCTTCTTTCTATTTTAACAACCACTATTCTTCAACCAAATTCTTCTTTGCCTTTGCTTATCCATTCGATATCTTTCACCTTTCTTTAACCTGAGATTTCACATATAAATTTTCTTGTATTCACATAAATTTTGCTTTGCTTTTTCTTTTCATTACACTTCATTTCTTTTCAACTTCTTGAAACATATGTAGATCATTTATTTATGTTTTGATACCAATTTGTTTATTTTAGTAAACTTTCTTCCAACTACAATTTCGATTTAATTACACGTATGTATGCTTCTACGCTCACATTTATCTCTTGTTGCTTTTATTAAAATTTTTCTTAAATTTCACATATTTTTGCTTCTACGCACAAACTTATCTCCTCTTGCTTTTTACAACACGTACCTACATACAAATTAAATTTAAAATTTTACTCACGACGGTTTCCTATTGCTGTTCGCTTTTAGCCTTTCGCTATTCGTATTCTTGCTCGTATTATTTGCTTTTCTTTTGTCTTCGTCCGCCACTGTCTTTCGTTATTAACCCGGTACTCTTGCTCGTACTCGCTCTTGCACTTGTATCAGCCAGTAACGCATATGCGCAGCGTTACTTTATTCAAATTCGCTTACTTCTTGTTTTGATACCAATTTGTTTTTTTTAGCAACCTTTCTTCTAACTACAATTTCGATTTAATTACACGTATGCATGTTTCTACGCTCACATTTATCTCTTGTTGCTTTTATTACAATTTTGCTTAAATTTCACATATTTTTGCTTCTACGCACCAACTTATCTCTTCTTGCTTTTTACAACACGTACCTACATACAAATTAAATTTAAAATTTTACTCACGACGGTTTCCTATTGCTGTTCGCTTTTAGCCTTTAGCTATTCGAACTCTTGCTCGTATTATTTGCTTTTCTTTTGTCTTCGTCCGCCACTGTCTTTCGTTATTAACCCGGTACTCTTGCTCGTACTCGCTCTTGCACTTGTATCAGCCAGTAACGCATCTGCGCAGCGTTACTTTACTCAAATTCGCTTACTTCTTGTTCGATCGCATTTATCTCGACGCTTTCGCCAAATGCTTTCAACCACTCTTCCAACATAATGTATTTTCGTTCTTTCGCATTTATTTCGACGCTTTCGCCAAATGCTCGCACTCACTCTTTCAAAATTACGTTTATATATGTATATGTCTTGCAGTCCAGCAACGACATGACTAAGTTCGTCCGTGTTCTAATGGCTTCGCTGCTTCTGCTAGACTGCGCTTGTCGACTTGGCGTTGGAATAGCTTCGGATAGCGGTGCTTTTAACTAACGGATATCACGCTACGCTTGTTCAAGAGTACAGCAACCGAAAATTTTAAAATGATTTTTTTGGGACGCCTTCCTTCATACCCAAATGAAAATTATTCACAAATATAATTTGTCTTTTTATCTATGGTAGAATATTGATTTTTCTTTCTTTTGAATTTAAATTTTCAATAAATGTGCACATTTACATGTTTTGTTCGCATACACTCGCTCGATATGTAGCACTTCAAATATTAAAATTTTCACAAAATCGCACTTATTTTATTAGGTAGGTACTTAAAGCGTTCGCAAATTTTGGTTAAACAATCGAGTTAACTAGGCAGGAATTATATACACGCCTGACACCATTTGTAGAGTTCCCTTCCTTTCCCAGAGCCAACTCTTTTATTGACATATGCATAATAGATTCCCGACTATCTTTCAAAAAAACGAATGACACTACAAACTGCCTTAATACCCTCGATTATGACAGTGACCATAATGCAATCCAAATGGACGTCTCAAGAGATATTAACCTTAACCCCTTTGAGTTGTTTACAGAAAAGGCAACTAGGAATTTCGATTATAAAAGAACAAACTAGGAAAAATTCTATCGCAAAATTCTACAAAAATTGTCTAATAGAGCTCCGGTACCCAAAGAAAGAAATCTAGAAAACTCAGAAATAGACACTCACTTAAACGCCGTATTCGAAATAATCTTAGATACGACGTAAATAAAATATATCACAATATCATTATCACAAAATTGCATAAAGAAGAGAGTAAATTCCTCACACTCATTAAAAAACATAATAGAAGAGAAATACTACTCAGGGACGAAATACTATCACAACTTAAATCTAGACTTAAATTAATTAAAATCTTACTCAAAGAAAATATAAGCCAAGTATCGAACGACTACTACAAAAAAATGTATTGCCATAGATCCCCAAGACTCATTAGATATGTTTAAGAAAATCAAAAAAACTTCAAGCCTTATACCCCTCAAGAACTCATCAAAATTAAAATACCTCTCAACTACAAACACATTCTTACAGAGGCTAATATCTAAGAATGTGAAATAGAGAAGACTTCCGATTTCTTTATAATAAGAGAACAAAACCTCATACTCAACGCTATAGGTTCATATATGCAATCAGTTCACTCCATAAAGCAGAGTGATCCTGATAATGCAACTCACAATATAGTAATGCAGAGTTTCAATAAGTTTTTAGAAATAAAAGACGAATTTGATACTCACAATTACACAAAAACCACATTTAACCTAAATACTAAATCAAATATGCTTGAGGACCACCAAATACAAAATTACTTCGCAACATCGGAAGCAATAATTAATATTTTTAGAAACATTCCAGCAAAATAATCATCTGGTTGGGATGGGATACCAAATATAATTTTGAAAAATTTGCCACCCATAATGATACTAGAATACGTCTCGTTATTTAATAACATGTTTAATAATGCTTACTTCACCCAAAATTGAAAAAGAGCGAAAACCATCGTCATACCCAAATAAATAATAGGTTAAAAAAAACTAAAAAACACGCTTTTATAGCTAACCGAACTAAAAAATAGAAAATAATTTTCAATTAGAAATAGTTTATATAACAGTAGTAGAAGGTCAAACAATTATTTATAGGTTATCACCTCAAAATAAAATTATAATAAAATTTGAGTTATTAACAGAATAATTTAATTCAGATTAAAAAGCGTGGGGTGCATTTGACTACATTTCATATCTTTCCTCTCAGATAGTTGCTAATAGAAAGACTGTAACATTCAATATCAAGCACCCCACGCTTTTTACTGTGAATTAAATTATTCTGTTAATAACTTAAATTTTAATATAATTTTATTTTGAGGTGATTAACTATTAACGATTGTTTGACCTTCTACTACTGTTAAATAAACTCTTTTTAATAGAAAAATATTTTCTATTTTTTAGTTCGGTTAGCTATAAAAGCGTGTTTTTTTTAGTTTTTTTAAACTATTATTTGCTTTTAATTTTTTAGTAATTTTAAAAGTTTTAGTCGAGAGTGATGAAACCTCGAAACGCCAGCGGTCCATGGATGAATCCAACCCCACGGCACCGAAAAGGGCCAAAACGCAGGGAGGCTGGACGCGGTCTTTCGCCGAAATTGCCAAGGGTCGGCAGATCACTGGCATTATAGACGAGAGCAGCGAAGATGGCAGGATCCCGAAAAATTTAATTAAATTTTATTAATAACTTAATTATATAACGCTAACCTTATTTCACCCCACCATCACATTATTGCATTGTCATCGAGCCTTGATATGTGTGCAAAGTTTCAATCAAACTTATGGCCACTCAAAGTGGTAATAAGGCCAATTGACCTTATGTCACCACACCATCACATTAATGCATTGTCATCGAGCCTTGATACGTGTGCAAAGTTTCAATCAAACTTATGGCCATTCAGAGTGGTAATAAAGCCAATTGACCTTATGGCCGTTGACCTTATGTCACGTGTGCAAAGTTTCAATCAAACTTATGGCCATTCAAAGTGGTAATAAGGCCAAATGACCTTATGGCCGTTGACCTTATGTCCCCACACCATCACATTAATGCATTGTCATCGAGGCTTGATACGTGTGAAAAGTTTCAATCAAACTTATGGATATTCAAAGTGGTAATAAGGCCAATTGACCTTATGGCCGTTGACCTTATGTCACCACACCATCACATTAATGCATCGTCATCGAGCCTTGATACGTATGCAAAGTTTCCAATTAATCAGACTTCTAGAAACCGGTGAAAATTAAGCTCAAAGATTCCGTTACATACATAGATACAGGCCAAGATAATACAAGCGTGTTAAAAAGGCAAAGATCCTACTATCATAAATAACCTACGCCCCATAAGTCTTCTTCCGAATATCAGCAAGGTATTTGAAGTAATAGTAAGTAACAATATAACAAAGTTCTGTAACGAAAAGGGTCTTGTAAATGAGAAAAAATTTGGGTTTAAATACCAACATTTTACCACAAAAGCAATTCACTGTCTTGTTTCATACATCAACTGGAACTGGCATAAAAAATATTGTCCAGGCGCATGTCTGATTGATCTAGAAAAAGCATTTGATGGACTATGGTTGAATGGTCTAATATATAAATTATTATATACAAATTTCCTCTGCATCTGTCAATGTTAACTTACAACATGATATACGAGAAAACAATTCACAATATCTAATGGTGAAATGAAAAGCCCCCAAAAGTTATTGGAAAATGGGTTGCAGCAAGGAACAGTAAACTCTCCAATACTCTTTAACATTTTTATTTTGGACCTTATAAAAATATTATTGAAAATATCATCTCATATGCTAAATATCTCGTTATCTATCACGCAGAGAATACTATATACCATAAAGTCAAATCTTCAAAAAACCTTTGATGAGATAGAAACATACACAAAAAATTGGCACCTTAAAATGAACACAAACAAATGCGAGACAATCTTGTTTAGGCCCCCTGTTAAAAACTGTAGCCAAGAATACCAAAAAATTGGAAAAAATCCGGAATAGAAGCAAGCACAAGCGGCTCAAATATTTCGGTGCGGGACAATGTAAAATATCTAGAAATAAACCTAGACAAGTTCCTATACTTTAATAATCATGTAAGTAAACAGTTGGAGCGAGCCAGAAGTGCATTCTTTCCATATAAAAACTTGTTCTATTCACGACATGTATCATCCAGAGTCAAGATAATCATGTACCAATGTTTAATACGACCCATAATTACATACGCCGCTCCTATATGGTTCAACATATCTCCATCCTACATGGAAAGAATTAGAATTTTTGAACGCAAATGTCTAAGAGTATGCACATCACTTTATAGGAAACCACTAAGTGATTACAAACAATACTATCCCAATAGCCAACTATATAATAAATCCAAGGTTCACAGGATAGATAATAAATGGGCCATTCTACACCAATGAAAATTATATAAAAGAGTCTCTGCAATTAGGATTCACTCCGCCAGAGGCATTTATCTACCTTGACAAAGATAAGTTGGTGATGCCGTACCTATATTGTATACACAGATACCGCAGAGCGACAGATAAATCGATTAAACTCTCCCAACCTGAAGTAGGCGAACTTCGATTCGAAATGAGTATACCTTCCAGAGATGTGAAAACCTCAAAAGGTACCTTAAAATTTTGGTGGCTACAGGACTAGCCTTAATATGTAGTTTTAAGTTTTTATCAGTTTTTTATCTTAAATAAATCATACTAAATTTATACAGTTTTTTCTTAATTTTTTCATTATATTACCAAATTACTAACTACGTTTTCATATATGTATTATTGAATAACATACAAACTCTCATGGAAATATCTGTTACCACAAAAGTATAGGAATAATATTTATCATAGATACTGAGAGATCCTCTTTTGATGTTGTATCTTATTTTTTATTTGGATTAAGAAAACTTACGTATGAAACTTTAAAAATAAACAACAACAAAAAAAAACCCCCGGTTTTAGACATTCCCGCAGAAAATCTTGCAGGAGGAATCAAATGCGATGTTCGTAGAAATTCATTGATTTCTTTTTTCATTGCCGTATCGTTGTTGATCTTCTGTTGAAGGTGAGTACGTATGTTCAGTGCGAAGCTTTATCTTGGTATCAGCGAAATATTATCCAAATTAGCATCATCTTGGTTTATTCCACTTTTATCCCCAGATTGGCAAATTCGACCAGAATTTTCTCCCCAGGGAAAATAATGCGATATTTTTGGTTTTGTTGCTGATTCAGTGAGTTTTTTGCTTATCATTGCATGTTGTTGTTGTAGCGATAAGGTTGCTCCCCGAAGGCTTTGGGGAATGTTATCGATGTGATGGTCCTTTGCCGAATACAGACCTGGTACGCTCCGGTGCCACAGCACCATTAAGGTGCTAGCCCGACCATCTCGGGAACGATTTAGGTGGCCACATTAAACCTTCAGGCCATACCCTCCATCCCCAACCCCAAGTTCCATGAGGAGCTTAGGGTCGCCAGCGCCTTGTCTGTTAGTGAAACAGGATTCGCCGCGGATAGGTGAGGTTGACAATTGGGTTTGGGAAAGCTATATATTGCGCTGGCATCGTGAAGTGTTGCGCTGCACAGCCCCTTGAATCTGGTATTTTAGTCGCCTCTTACGACAGGCATGCCTACCGCGGGTATATTCTGACCCCCTATCCTGCTGGGGTGCTCATCATTGCATCGTGGGTGCTGTTTTGATCAAGAGATTGTATGACGTTTGTGATATATTTAACTTCATTAACATGCTGTTGCATCAACGTGGTATCACCATTTGCTACGTCCTTGTGGATTTTAAACTCACTGTCGCTATCGCATGCAGCATTACTTGTTTGCGGCATGAACAGTTGGCGTATAGTGGATATGGTGCAAATGAGGTTTTTTCTTCAGATTCATCTAAAATTTGCTCATTTGATTTTAGCTCTTCCTTCACTGACGAATTAGACTTTATTGGCTTTAAGGATATGAATATATATTTTTTGTCATATTCCATTAATAAGTTAGTATAGAGAAATTCAATTTCTGGGTAAAAGACCTCAGAAAAATGTTTTTCGTGATAGGATCGCATTTCCTCCATCAACGTGTGGAGCATGATATTGAATTCTCTGCTCTCTTCAATTTCACATCTATCAAGCAGCATTTGAAGATGATCAATTTTCCTTTTTAGTACATTTTTTTTTGATAGGCAGACCGAAGTCTCGCTGGCCTTCGGTGTCTTTTGTCATAGTGTTTGAAGATTCATCCAAAATTTTCCCATTTGATTTTAGTTCTTCCTTAATTGACGAATTAGACTTTATTGGCTTTAAGATATGAATACACATTTTTTGTCATATTCCATTAATATTGTAACGAATTTACTTGCAAATCCTCTTATTTGCCCTTCTGCTAAGTTCGAATAACTAAACTGTTGAATAAATGACTCCAATATTGAATAATGGAAAAATGGCCTTTATTAAAGTACTTCACAATAACACTTATACTTTGCAACTAGCTGGCTTAATAACCAAACTGATAGCTTAAATGAAACTGACTTTCAAAATAATACTGCTATGGCCCTCTAGATAGCGTCTTAATCAACAACTGCTTGATAGCTCAAAGCAAACTGAATTCCAGCGCCTCTACATTTGCTGCCTTTTATACTCTCTTATTTCAACGTTCGCATCTTCTAGGCGCTTCCAGAATCTACTAGTTACCATCAGCTCTCAAACGTCTCAGCTGTAACTACAATTGCACGATTTTATAGCTTCTCTCATTGCATACTTTCAGGAGTAACTCAGATGTATGCATGTGTTTGTGCATTGTTTCTCCGCTGCTCGTATACGTACATGGTACATATGTGTATACGCAATTATTGTTTCGTTTATGTAGATACATAATGATTGAATTATTGATGTGCATTCACGTCACTGCTTAGCATCGGCTTAGAGATAGCAGCACCCATTAGTTTTGCTAATATTCGTAACAATATGTTAGTATAGAGAAATTCAATTTCTGGGTCAACGCCTCAGAAAAATGTTTTTGGTGATAAGATCGCATTTCCTCCATTAACGTGCGTGATGAGTAGCGTTAAGTGATTACTGTTTATTGACGAAATTCATTTCTATTTATACAAAAGTTCTTAACCTACACACACATACTTACATTACTATTTACATACTAGAGGTGAATGACTTAATAATGAGAAATGGTTTGTTAGCAAATTATTATATTGACCTACATATTGTTAATATGATCCGATTTGGCAAATGCGAATGAACTCATGGTGGTTATCTGGGTCAATTAGATATGAACGTTTGTTTGTAAGTATATTTGTAACGTTAAGTGTGTTTGAAGTGAGGTGAATTCCACGCAATACTAAACCATCGGCCTTTTAAGTGAGCGTATATAATTTTATGCTTAATTATATACGGTCACTCTAATATCACTGTTATAATTGTGCCGTGTTGTTTCATTTTACGCTAAATGACCCAGTGAACTTGCTTGGTGTTACCAAATAATTTTTTTTTAATTAAGTTGTAATTTATGTCATAGTGGTAACTGTATACTATAAGTAATGAATTTTTTGCTTATGTGCTTTCTTGTTGGTTTTATTCGCTTGTATTTGCTTTACATACAGTGCCCGTTATGATTCTCGCTTTTTCATAATAAGCTGACTTTTGCTTTTTTTTTTGTATATTTACTATGATGAGTAATGTTTTGCACAGCCGCCCCTTATGAGCGTCGACTCACTTAAAAGTCGGCTTGTGTTTACAAATTAACGTTTGTGAATTAATGGTAACTGGATACCAATATGAATTGTTTGTTTTTGTTTTCTCATTTTTATTTTCGCATTTGTTGTGTGCTGACTTTTGAATGACGAGTAAAGTGGGTAAGCCTATTCTTATGGACTATTATTTCCTTATTTTGTAAGTAGGTTTAAGTAAAAATATTTCCTATTACTATTTTCGAAACTATTGGGGGTTAAAGTAAATATATTTTTGTTGTGTGTTTCCTATTCTATTGAGGTTTAAGTTGTCCGTCCTGATGTCACGTTGTTTAAATTTTTCCCAAATTATTAAATAAAGATATTGTCTTTAAAATTATGATATCTCTAAAATAAATAGGTTTTCCTAACTGAAACAGGTCATACTTATATCTATTGTATGTTAAAGTAAAGTATTTTTCCTAATATGTAAAATTATTACCTCTTCAATTGTGAGGTTTTCTTAAATGGGACACAGGCAATAAATGTTTGTATTTATTTTATTTTCTAAAACTAATTCTGCATATTATTCAAGAAAAAATTTTTTTTTTTCACTTGACCTTTTTTCATACATAATAAGGTAAATCTGTAATAAATTGCATAGACAATTGAGGGGTTGCTGACGGAAGAGCGGGGTAGCTATGTATTGGTAGTAGTTCTATTAATGGGTAAGTGGAAGGTACAGTGGATGCAAAAATTTTCATATCTTTATACTTTTTGTTTTTTTGTATTTTCCAGCAATATATCTTTGATCTTTTACATCATGCGATTTGTGCGGCGGCCACCAAGACAGAATCGTTATGACTTTTTTGAAGAATTATGTTTATTTTTACCGGGATTTTCACATGCACAACCTCTTGGGATTGTGCAATTATTAGATCTTGGATTTTATTACAATTAAATTTGCCTACTTGAGTAAAATTATATAATTTTTCACCAATTTGTCCCTTGAATTTCAAGTCCTGGATTGCCGGAATTTTTTGTATGCCTGGTCGAATATTGTCTTAATAACTTCCTCGACAATCTGATTGCCTTTCTACGCTAACATTTTTCTATCCTAAGATGAAAACGAGCGCCACATATCTTATTGCTGCAAATTTATATAGCGTTTCACATATATTTTTATATGTTCTCTTTGTGACTTTTTCTTCATTTTTTGTTGTTCTCATTGGCTGGGTTTTTAGTACTTTTTTTTTCATATTTCCACTGTCCTAGAATTTCCTATCGCTTCATGACCATCTGTGTCAGTGGCGTTCAAAGGAATTATGCAAATTTTGATTTGCTATTGAACTTGGGCAGGGTTAATGAGTCTGCCTTTACTGGTGATTGGGAAATTTTAAAAGCTATTATTTTAATTATTTGTTGCTCTTCCTCAGCTTTGGGTTTGGTCTTAAGGGTTTAGAGTGCTTTGAATATTAAATGCGTGCTTGAGCATTTTTCAACTGCCTATATTTAACTTTCATATAGTTTTTGATGATAGTGGCTATTGCAATGACTAATAGCACGATAACGCAGATTAAAACTGCTGCCAAACAACTGGAATGTTTGGGGCAGCTTTTGTTTCTGGGGCAGCCGGTGGTTCATATTTTAATATTCTATTTTCTGCGTTTCCTGAATTTTCCTTTCCTAATTCATATCCGGCTAATGCTATCATTATGCCGTGTGCAATCTTTGCCCACCAAGCCATGTTGAAATTTTCCTATAGTTATTTTGCCTGTTTCTGTGAGAAAGGGACTAAAATTAATTTTTAATAAAATTTTTGATTTTATTCTTTTTCTTTTACTTGTTTATTTAGTTAACATTATTAAAGTCTAAGAAAATATTTGTTCTTAACGGAAAAATTTATTTAACTTTAAACATGTTTAACACTTTAATTTATTTTTTTTTTAATTTACAAAATATTTTAAAAATTCATTTTAAGCCATTTTGCTTTTATTATTTTTCCCTGATTTATTTGACATTATAAAGATCTAAGAAGAATTTTGTTAATTTTATTTTTCCTTATTTAATTAATAAATTTTATTTGCCGGCTTGAGGTCTGATGTTTTGAAAAATAAAACACAGATGTTTTAAATTTTTTACCAATATATTTCAGTTATGCACGATAACCGTCCTCAGGGTGAACTATAAACAAACAGAACACCCTGAGGACGGTTATCGTGCATAACCGAAATATATTGGTAAAAAATTTAAAACATCTGTGTTTTATTTTTCAAAACATCAGACCTCAAGCCGGCAAATAAAATTTATGAAATAGAAAGGTCGCCAAACTAATGCTTATTTAATTAAGCGGACGAACTAGCTAAAAAGGGCGCATCCCTTGAAGCTTGCTCCGTAGACGTCCCAATTAGATTGGGCGAGATTAAGCGAAGGCGAGAGGTGCACATGATCGACCAAGCGGGAAAGGCGTGTGTTCAAGCGCGGGGCTGTAAAGTGTCGAATATTATGTGTAGGTCTTACAACCTTAGACTAACACAGTTAAAAAGAGAGGACTTTTGACTCATGACGGGTATTCTGACTGGACACTGCCTTCTGGCGTCACAAGCCTTTAAATTAGGCTTGGTCAGTGATAGCAGATGTAAGAAATGCGGGTTGGAGGAGGAAACGATTGAGCACGTTCTGTGCTCGTGCCCTGCACTTGCCAGGCTAAGACTCCAGCTATTAGGAGTGATACAGCTATGAGATCTAGAAGCATAAAGTAGCTTAAGTCCTAGGAAGCTTCTAGTATTTGCCAAGAGGACGGAGTTATTTTATAACATAGGTCCTGGTTTTTGATAGAGTTTTTCAGTTTGGTCGTTAAAACAAACTTCTGGTACCACTACGGACTCAATCAGTCTATGTGAGGTCCTCATGGACCGGCCAGTTCAACCCAACCTAACCTATTTAATTAATATTATAGAAACTACTGTTTAAAATTTGTTTCTAAAATTTTTGATTTTCTTAAGAAAAAATTTCTAAAGTTAATATTTTTACCATTTCTAGTTTTCTTAAAATTGAAAAGTTTTTTTTTCAAAGTATTGTTTAAAAATAATTTTATGCTGTTATTATTTCTTTTACGCCACATTGGGCTTCAATCTTTTTCTCTATTTTTAAGTTTAGTTTGTGTCATTTTCAAAGCTGACATCAAACTTTATGAAAAAATTTGTTCATAAAAAAATTCCTAAGCAAAAACTAAGTTCATGGTTTAGCGTCCATAAGGCCTCTCAATTGATTCTAAAATTTAAAGTATACTTAAAAATTTACGCCGTCTTGCTGCCAGTAAGAATGTTGCCAATCAAAATCTTCTTTTCATGTAATATTCCACCCTGTTATGCGGCCATGCCGTCAATGGAAATCTTCTTTTCAGGTAATATTCTGCTTCCTTTCTGTATTTGCTGCCAGTTACCGTGTCAATATTTTGCTTCTTTGTGTGCCAGTCATTTGATGGTTGTTACTGTTCCTTGAGACCATTGGCCAATTCTCCAAATATTACTGAATGTAAGTTGCTCATATCGTTATTTTTAATCATCTTTGATGGATTCAAAATAGTTTAACCCGCTGTAACAAGTTAATATTTGATCCTCTTTTTTTCAGGATTTAATTTTTAACCGAGTCTTCCTCGATCAAAGTTAATGGTTTATTATACAACGCGAACTGGCAGGATCTCTAACCATCTAGATCTTTAGCAGTTTTGCTAATTCTTGATCTAAACTGGCAGGTTCTTTTCCTCCAGCAAGATCTTTAGTAGTTTTGCTAATTCCTGATCAAGCTGGGAGGATCGCCATGTAAAGAAAGTTAAAAATGGTTGAGAGACGAGCGCTGAAGAGTAGCGTTAAAAAGTGATTCCTGTTTATTGACGAAATTCATTTCTATTTATACAAAAGTTCTTAACCTACACATACATACTTACATTAATATTTACATCCTAGAGGTGCATGACTTAATAATGAGAAATGGTTGTCAGCAAATTATTACATTGACCTACATATTTTCAATGTGGTCCGCGCTTGAGCAGTTTGGTATGACGCATCAATATATTGGGCGATTTGGCAAATGCAAATGAATTCATGGTGGTTATCTGGGTCAATTAGATATGAACGTTTGTTTGTAAGTATATTTGTAACGTTAAGCGTGTTTGAAGTGAGGTGAATTCCACGGAATACTACACCTGTATATGTTTTTTTTTAATAGGCTTATTACCACCACAAAGTGGTCATGCCGGGTAAATTCTTCTAGCCAATGCTAGGATTTTAGTGTCCCTAATTTTATAGGACCTTTTGTATTTATTAATGGGGGGCAGACTTTGCTTTCCCGTCTTACATATATTTTTATTTGTTCTTTTTAACTAGCTGTTTTATCCGCTAGTACGCATTAATACACGCACCTCTTTTTAACTAGCTTTTTTTTGCCGCTAGTACGCATTAATACACACACTACTTTTTAACTAGCTGTTACAGCCGCTAGTACGCATATTTATTAAAACTACATTTAACAAAATGTTCTTTTATTTTATTAACTGTCCTGGCTCAACGGCTCTCATGGACCAAATGTTACATATTTAATTGAATCTGCCTTACCACTGGGGGGTGGCAGAAACAAAATGTTAATTATTTAGTTGAATCTGCCTTGTTGGGGACAGAAACAACTTCGTTGAATAAAGAGATCAACTGTTTTGAGAGTTTGTAAGACTACTAATTTATTGAAATATTTACATTAGTTTATATAAAAAATTTTAAAATTATGTTTCTATTCTAAATGCATGTGTTTGTGTGAAGGGACCGATTCGTATCTGCAGTTGGTCCCTTCTTGTTTAATTGCTTGGCGATAAAAATACGTACACTGAGTTTTAATGATAGCTGTGTTAACAAATGTCTAGCATACTGTTTATTTAGTTATAGAATTTATATATTTATCATAGTGTGTAGATATCTTATTTTTAACTATATGTATTTTCATATATTTGTTTGGTTATATGAGCGACCTCGTATGCATTATCTTATCTTTGTTTGTGTAGGTCGCTCATATTTACATGGGTTCATTTTGCTACATATCTATGTATGCATGTGTGTGTAATGTCTTATCTTTGTTTGTATTGGTCGCTCAATCGCTAAAATATAGTTTCTAATAGTGGACCGTATTTAAGAACCTGTTAATTACTATTATCTTGCAAATAAGAAAAAATGTTCAATGCTGCTTGAACAGTCACAATATTCAAATGCAAAAAAAATGTTAAATAACAATGAAGTAGCCTTACGTGAACGTATGTAAACAGTTTTGGATCTCGCAAGATGTTTATTAATTTGTTGATTATATCAGAGAGGTCTGATTTGGTGGAAACTTTGAAGTTTGTGCAGAACTTCTAAGTCCAAAAGCATTCTCGTGAATTGAAACATACCAAAAGGATTTGTAGTGGCAGTTTTATAAATATCTCCTTTAGCCATAGGAATTCGGTGGTATGCCCCAACTAGATCTAAGTTTAAAAATAAATTTTTATTATGAAGGTTCATGATAAAATCCTGTAAGGGATACCTGTCAAAAGATTTTGTTTATAGCGCTGTGAATTACAATTGGCAAGAAACAGAATAGAAGTAGAAATAATGAAGACAAACAAACAACCGCTGTGATAGCTGAATGGTTATAGCCGCAGCGCCTATACGATGCCGATGAAGGAATTTAGCAGCTCCCGAAGTGGATTTCTACAACTATATTTGGCAGTTATCTAAATTTTTTCTTTCTTCTATTCTAATTTAAAATTTTTTGATTTAAGAAAAAATTTATCATAACAATAATAATGATAAAAAAATTATTGTTAGGCCTTGAGCTCGATTCGAACCCGCGTTCTGACAAATCAGTAAGCCGGTATAACAACAAAAATTCACACATCAGAATTTCGTGTTTTTATTTCCAAAATATGATTAATTGAAAACCTTCTTGTTTGCTTATCACTTCCCAAGTACTTTCTGCTTTCGGATAATTCAGAAATATTAATAGAACTCGAATAACTAAAATCACACTTAGATTTTTAGAAAATTTTCGCATACAAAGTTTTTTAATAATATTTTCTTTAAAATTAGAGCCGACTAGTAAAATTAAAGAACAATAAAATGTTTAAGGTTTACGATCACCCCTCTCAGAACCACAAAAAATTGTGTAAAGTTTCGAACTTTCGCTAAGAGAATGTTGCTAAATTAAGGTTTTTTTTTCATTTCCGTAAATTTGTTACCCAGGGAAGGATTTCTTATTAAATACAAAATAATTATAATAACTTCTTGTGGAAGTGCCACAATAACGTGTTCATATCGTCGGTACAATGCCAAAGTCACCAATGTGCCATTTTTGTTTTAACGAAATATTATATAACTTAACAAGGGGGCAGATACACTTACTTGTAAGATTGTGCTGACACCACACTTCAACAAACACGAGTAAAGCCAACGCAGGTAATTGATCCGATATCATATTGCGTAAGCAAATCAATTGCAATTCATGGGAACTGCAGCGTAAGCGATATGATATGCAGACAAAATGCAAGTGGTGTGATTTGCCACGCAAGCGATAAAATGTTATTTTGGCCGATCGTGGGAAGTGAAGTGTCAGCAAATAAGAAATCAATGTAAAAGCTCCGAGTTAGCTTTTAGTTTTGAATAAAATTCAGTCTGTTTTGTGACATCGAAGGGAATAAATGGTAAATATACTTAAGACGAAAATCAGCTATTTTTTATTTGGATCTTTGCAGTTTATAATTTTTTGGAGCCCTAGTCCTTGGGCTCCTTAACTGGCGCCCGAGCAGGGACCCACTGGCATGTGGGTGCTTCAAAAAGGAGGTCCTTTTTAAGTCCTTTTAAATGTGAGGTCTATAGTGATTAGTGGCAAGAAGTGACAGTGATAGTGGAGTGCTAAGGAAAAAAGAAAAAAAAAGAAAAATTTTACCGATAAAGGAATAAAAAAATAAAGAGACAAGACCTCAGCTTAGATAATTTAAGGCTTGTACAGCCAATAACGAAAACATTAAAACCGCGATTCACCTTACCATAAGAACATGGTAAAAGTTTCACAAATGTAACTAAAGTCCTTTTTTCTTTGCAGGAAACTGTCAAAGTGTAAGGACAAACTTAAAACAAATACAAAAAACAAACAAATCGTCTGTGCTATAAGGACTATCCAGTCAGATGATCGCGAATACCAGTAAGTAACACACAAAAAAAATAAAAACAATTTTTAAAGATCCGCCGCGTGCCAAATTAAAATTTAAAAATATATTTTTTAATATCAAACAAAATTTTTTTTTAAAATCTTAAATGGACGCTTTAGCCACGAATGTTAATGAACTTAATGGGGACATCAATGCTATTATCGAGCAGATTAGGCGGTTTAAAACACGGCTTGGGGGTATCGAAAGCAACGGTGTTGCTCTGAACTCTAGGCTAGGGAAAATTGAATGCAATAACGCGAGTTTAGAACAAATCGATGAGCGATTGGAAAGAGTAGAACAGGATGGCGTAAGAACTCAGCCACAGGGGGTACTGGCAGCGGTGCGAACACCACTGTCGGAGCAGGACCTAAAAGATATTGGCAGACTTCCCGACTGCGTAAAGGAGCGGCAAGTTTTTGAAGGTAGCCCTACTCAATACATCTCATAGGTTCACAGCGTTGAAGGAATTCTTTCGGACTACTACATCCTCAAGGAAAGGCCCCTGTATCGTGCCATCCTGCAACATATTAGGCAGAAAATGCGTGGCTGTGCCGATGGAGCACTGGTAGCGAGTAATGTTTTCCATAGCGATTGGGTACAAATAAAACGGGTGTTATCGCTACATTACGCAAACAAAAAGGGACATTAGGACTTTTGAGCACCAACTGAATCAGCTAGCTCAGAGAGGTTCAAGACTAGATGAGTTATACGCAACGGTCAATCATCAGTTGTCTCTAATAGTGAACAAAATCAAGTGCGATGACTTTTTTTTTTTTTTCTTTTTGCGGGGAGGCTGAAAAACGCCTAATGCACCATAATTGCTGCCGTCGCAGCAACCGTGTGTCCGTAGACTAAGAAACAGCCCCGTTCTGGAACCGTCACCCACCCCGGCACCCCTTTCGCATTACTTCAGGGTGGCGTTCCATATTTCTCATTTTTTAAGAGCCTACTGTTGTCCCTGCGTCCAGGTTCCCGCTATTTGCTCTGAGTGTCCATTTAATAGCCACTGCTTCGCATGCGCATTTCTCTGCGCTCCCTCTCAGCATCCATGAGGCGTGTCATTACTATAAATGCCATTTTGCTCACTGCAGTCCAGCATTCTGTCCTGCTGCACATATGTGAAACTAAATTTCTCGTGGTAGGTTCCTCCCCAAAGACTCCATGCAAGGTGAGTCTTTCTTCGTGGAAAGGGGGGCAGTAGAACATGACGTGTTCTGCGTTTTCTAACTCTGTGGTACACATTGGGCAATGAGGATCTTCCTCTATCCTACGCTTCCATAAATACTCTTTGAAACCGCCATGTCCACTCATTATCTGCGTGAGATGGTAGTTCAGTTCGCCGTGCTTCCGCTCATTCCATTGAGCTACGTTCCAAACTAGTGTGAAAGTCCAACGCCCTTTACTCGAGGCCTCCCACCGTTCTTGCCACTTAGCTATTGTTTGTGTCCTTGCTCTTTTCTTGTCTTCTTCAGATGGTCGCTCGATATTAGTGTTATACAGATCGGCCATTTCGCTTGCCAGTAAGTCCACTGGGATTTTCCGGGATAGAACCAGGATCGCGTCGTCGGACACCGTCCAATAAGCACTTGCTATTCTTAAAGAAGCAAGTCGGTACGCTGCTAATATATATTTTTGATGGGTCTGTTTAGATCCATACCACACTGGTGCTGCGTATAGTATTATTGAGCTGGTTACTGTGGACAATAGCTGACGTATAGCTTCGCTCGGACCACCAATGTTAGGCATTATTCGCATAAGTGATCCAATAACTTTGGTAATTTTCTCCCCCACCGCTCTGAAGTGCTCTTTGAAAGTTAACTTAGAGTCAATGTGCACTCCTAAGTATTTTAAGGAATCCTTTGAGGTGATTTGATGATCCCCGACAGTTAAGACTAACTCGTTCGCCGACCGTTTGGAGCTTACTAATACCACTTCCGTCTTTTGGCTAGCCAACTCCAGTCCTGTATTGGTCAGCCATTCCTTTATTCTTGCTACGGCGTCATTACATAATGCTTGAAGCAGGTCCAATTTCTTGGCCACTACTACCACTGCAATATCATCAGCATATCCCACAATTTGCGTGTTTTCTGGTAGATCAATCTTTAGCACCCCGTCATACATTACATTCCAAAGCGTTGGACCGAGAACAGATCCCTGTGGGACGCCTCCTGTGATTTTGTACTCTTTTAGCTCCTTGATCCGTGTCAAAAAGAAGTACTCTGTCTTTAAGTTAGCTACCTATAATTCTGCGTAAGTAAGCTGGAGTGCCGAAGCTTTGCAGCGCTGCCATTATCTGCATCCAGTTCGCAGTGTTAAAAGCATTCTTGATGTCCAACATAATCAGTGCACAGAACTTCCTTTTATTTTGGCCTCCAGAGATAGCTTCTCTAGCTATATTGACGACTATTTGTATTGCATCTACGGTGGATCTTGATTTGCGAAATCCATATTGACTATTCGATAAGCCACCTGGTCTTTCTAGAGTCAGCTGTAGGCGCTCACTAATTATACGCTCGAAAATCTTCCCTAGGGAATCCAGCATACAAAGTGGCCTATATGAGGATGGTTGGTCCGGCTGTTTACCAAGTTTCAGCAATAGGACAAATCTTTGTCGTTTCCACGGGCGAGGGAACACGCCTTCTTGCATACACGCATTAAAAAGATCAGTAAATAATGTAGCCCTAGTTGTAATCGCGGCTTTAAGGGCTATGTTTGGTACTTCGTCGGGTCCTGGGGATTTGTTATCAACAACTCTTTTTGCAGCGTCCAGCACCTCTTGCTCTGTAATTTGCGGAATTTTCGTACTTTCTAGATCCTCGCTTGGATAAGTCCAGCGATCTTGCGCCGGGAAAAGTGTTTCAACAATAATATTCATCAGTATCGGGCACGTAGGTTGCTGTGATATCGGTCCTTTAACTTTGGCCATCACAGTTCTGTAGGCTGATCCCCAAGGATCTAGGTCGACATTATCCAGCAGTTCCCTAAAGCATAACTTCTTGCTCTTTTTTATGGCATTTTTAAGTGCCTTTCTTTGTGCGACATAGGTGCTGTGTAGCTCTGCATATCGTGGTGATGAGCGTGCCCTCTGCGCTATTCTTCGTGCTTTGTGGCATTTTCTACGTTCTTCCGCAATTTCGTCATTCCACCAATATACCGGAGTGCGCTGTGCTTTTCCGCGACTTCTGGGCATGGCAGCATCACATGCCATACATAGCAACTTAGTGATTTGAACCGACTGGTCTTCCGCATGCGATTCTCGTACTATGGCGTCCTTCCAGATAATGTCAAATATTTGTGGGTCGAAAAGGTGCTGTTTCCATTTCCTACTTTGTCGATGTCTTGCTGATACCGTTCGTGGAGTTTCGAGCAGCTCTACGCTAATAGCTTTTGGTCGCTGTGTGTGTAGACGTTGCTTATGGACCATTTTCCTCGTCTTGCTATTTCGCTGCTAGCGAAGGTGAGATCGATAATGGATCGTCTGGTACCCGTATCGAAGGTATATATCCCTGGTTCATTTAGGAGTTCTAGCCTCAAAGAAGTAAGACTTTCGAGGAGAACTCTCCCTCTTTCGTTGGTTCGTCTACTTCCCCACACAGATGACCATGCATTGAAGTGTCCACACACTAAAAGCGGGTGTTTACCTCGTGCTTCAATGGTGATCCCGGATATCATGTCTTCGAACTCGGCGATGGTCATGCTCGGAGGGGCATAGCAACTGAAGACGTATATACCGTTGATTTTTGCCCACGTGAATCCTGCTACCGTTGGCGTCATAATTTCCTGTGGGAGAAATTTCCCTGGTGCCCAAATTGAGGCTTTCCCTGCTGAATCTGAGAGCCAACCCTGCTCCTGGCGATTTTTGTATTGTTCAGAGAGTACCACTATGTCATATCCTCCTTCATAGACTGTTTGCGATGACCATAGCCAGGAAACTTTGTCGGTCCTTGTGGAAACGTACTGTAACAGGGCACTTGATGTTTTCATACGGGGTCTCAGTCCAGAATTGTCGCGTATGCTTATAGTGCAGAAGCCAAAAACACTGCCAGAAGCATACTCGGCCTTCTTTGACATCCAGAACCTAACGTTAAGGAATACAGTACTCCATGCAAACACTCCAAAGGGAGTAGTTGTCCCCAAGTTACTCAGAGACCACCGTTACCTCCTCGTTCACGGTCAACATACAACTGGACGAATCGGAACAACACTCAAGGAATACCCGGTCATCCTTCAACAGATTCCAAGGCAATCAAGGGACGAACACTGCACCTCCTGGTAGACCCGAAAACTAACGATATAACCGACGCAATTCTCCCAAGCCTAAAAGCCATGATATAAAAATATTCTCATTTGTTCGGTCCACTTAACATCAAAACAAATATTAAAACCACAGTTCGAGCTGAAATAAAGACTACTACGAATCAGCCCATATACACGAAAAGTTACCCATATCGTGCAAACATGAGGGAAGAGGTAGAAAAGCAAATTACCGAGTTGCTTGAAGAAGGAATTATACGACCATCCAAAAGCCCGTACAACTCTCCTATTTGGTTAGTTCCGAAAAAACCCAAATCCTCTGGTGAAAAGCAGTATAGAATGGTAGTGGACTTCAAACGTTTGAATGTGGTCACCGTGCCGGACGCCTATCCTCTTCAAGATTTTAATGCAACGCTGGCCAGTTTAGGGAACGCAAAATATTTTACAACCATAGATCTGACCTCAGGCTTTCACCAAATCACAATGAAAGAAACAGATATACCCAAAACAGCGTTTTCAACCATGAATGGAAAGTACGAATTTCTGAGACTACCTTTTGGGTTAAAAAATGCTCCGGCTATATTCCAGCGAATGATTGGTGACGTCCTTAAAGAGTATATACGTACGTATATATATTGACGACATTATTGTCTTTGGAAAAAGTACCGACGAACATTTAGTAAATGTAGAGCTGGTGTTTAAACGGCTTGCGGATGCTAATTTGTGAGTGAATTTGGAAAAAACTAAGTTTATAAGAACGGAAGTGGAATTTGTGGGATATGTAATCACGTCCCACGGGATGAAGGCGGATCCTTCAAAGGCCCAAGCTATAGAGAACCTCTTACCTCCCGAAACGCTTAAGGAACTAAAAAGCTTTTTGGGAATAACGTCGTATTACCGAAAGTTCATTCGAGATTACGCTAAGGTTGCTAAACCCTTGACCAATCTCACACGCGGTGAGAATTCGCAGGTCAAGGCAAACCAGTCTAAAAGAGTGCGTATAAAAATGAATTCCAAGGCCCTTCAGGCCTTCGATACCCTAAAAAAACTACTCGTTTCCTCAGATATTCTCGCATTTCCAGATTTCGAAAAACCATTCAACCTTACCACCGACGCTTCAAACTATGCCATTGGTGGGGTGCTATCCCAAGGAGAAACAGGGAAAGATCGACCCATTGCCTACATCTCAAGATCTTTAAGTAGAACAGAGGAAAACTATGCCACAAACGAGAGGGAAATGTTGGCTATAGTTTGCGCTCTAGACAACTTCAGATCCTACATCTATGGGGCAAAAAAGTTAGAATTTTCACTACCACCAGCCTCTCTCTTTTGCGTTAGGAAGTCGAAACTATAACGCCAAGTTGAAGAGGTGAAAAGCTAGAATAGAAGAGTATAACCACGAATTGATTTACACTCCTGGTAAATCGAATGTCGTGGCGGATACTCTCTCCAGAATTCCATGCCAGGCAAACCAGCAGGATTCTTCGGACCTTGTTCAACACGAAGAAGCCCCTTTGAACGTTTTCCGAAACCAAATAATTTTTACGGAGGGGAATACAATGACTTGTGTTGAAAACCCACATCCAGGATTCACTCGTCATTCTGTGAGATTAGATATTATTGAAAAGGCCAGCTTAACCGAAGCCTTGAAGGAACGTCTAAACCCGGCACTCATAAATGGAACAAAGATTCCAGAAATTTACTTACAACTCCTACAAGAAGTATATATAGAACATTTACTTTTATACAAAATTAGGATAACTCAGAGGATGGTCGAGGATGTGGCCAACGAGGATAGGATTTGCGGTATAATAGAGACAGAGTATAGGAGGACCCATAGAAACTCAAAAGAAAATAGGGGAAAAATCTTGGAACAGTACTATTTTCCCAAAATGGCTAGTAAGATAAAAATGTTCACTTCTATTTGTGAAACCTGCCTTGCTAACAAGTATGATAGGCATCCGGCAGTACCACCGATAAAAGTGACTCCAGTGCCGAAATATCCATGCAAAATAGTGCATGTGGACATTTTTGAAATTCAAGGGGAGAAATTTTTATCTTGCATAGACAAATTTTCAAAATTTGCCAAGCTTTTTCACATTAAAAATAAAGCATACGTCACTCTCCGCGCTAAGCTAGCCAAAATAATATACTATTTCACAACTCCTAAAATGATAGTCACCGACAATGAGAGTGGTTTTATGACTCCCTTGGTATGTAACTACATAAGAGATTTGGGAAACGAACTCTATCAGACTCAAATTCAAATAAGTGAAGTAAATGGCTAGATTAAAAAAAACCACTCTACCATTATTGAGATTTATCGGTGCCTCCGGAAAGAAATTAATAACGCTAGACCAAAAGAATTGGTGCATATTGCTGTCGATCGTTACAACACAACAATGCACTCTGTAATGAAGAGGAAGCCTAGCGACATATTTTTCAACAGAACAGAAAGAATTAACTACTAAGGCTTAAACAACTTCAAAAGCAGGGTCGACAAGGACATCAGGGAACAAATCAAGAGAAACCAGGAGTTAAGAAATCTCACACTGAATAAAAAAAGGAAAAGAGCTAAGGAATTCAGGCCAGAAGATGAGGTTTACGTCAGGGATAAACAAAGAAAAGGCACTTTACAAAAAGGAAACGGTTGGTAAAGACAATAGAGTGGTGACATTGCTCACAGACACTGGCAAAAGGATTCCTAAAGCGCAGATAAAAAATATGCCAACATAAGGTACAAAAAAAAAAAAAGAAAAGAAACAAAATATTATGATAAAAAAAGAAAAATAAAATTTCAAGATCAAAGTTCTTTTCCATAACAAACCACTTAAGCGATTAAAAAGGCAAAATAAAATATTTCAAAAAAAAAAAAACATACAAAAAAAAAACACAGAGTAAACGGTGTTTCGTTTAAAAAATTTAATGAAGCAATATCTGCCCACAAGAAATTAATTACACGCTTAATAAAAGAGGCAAAATAAAAAATAAAATTTTTTCATAGAAGAAATCTGCCCACAACAAAAAACTAATTATGCGCTTACTAAAAGAGACAAATTGGATAAAACAAAAAAATTATTAAAACTTAAAAAAAAAAAACAATTAAAAACATAAAAAAAAAACATAAAACACTTTAAAGAAGGGAGTAAAGAAGAAACATTTCAGCAATTCTTATAAATAATATCTTATTTAGCACGAGTTTTTGTAAGGCGGCAGGATCCAAGGGTAGTAACTTTTAACGCTACTTTCGGATCCTGTGGACCTTCCAAGTACCACGATGGGTAACCGGAGACGGTGGTAGGATATAGGAATACATTCAAACGCAACAAAAACACATAAATAATTTGCAGTTCAGTTCAAAAAGCACACAAAAAATTTATTTTTTTAATATTATTTCTTCCTTTAGTGTGGAAAGATTTTTTTACAATAGAATGTTCTTTAAATAATAATAATAAAAGAAAAAAAAACAAAAGAAAACAAGATTTACATTATGTAACTATTTATTATTAGTTCACCGTCCCTGGGATAAATAATAAAAGTCCCAAAAAACAAAAAATGGCCAATACTAATCTTACCAACACTAATGAGTTTTTGTTTCTCTCAATAATGGAACACAGTTTATTTTAAATATCTGGCGTGTACGGCCTCAACATCTACAACTATGGCTCCCCGCTGGTAACTATTGAGCATGGTCGTGGTTGGATCCTGAACGGACACTTCAATTTAGTCCATGTGGTCGACCTAAACTACTTCAACATGGCTTCGCTCAAATTGATGGAGTCAACAGAGCACATTGACTGGATTGGTTCTGCATGGAAGTGGATAGCTGTGTCTCCAGATGCAGCGGATTCGGACTATATGCTTCGAAGCATGAATGACGTGGTAATAAACAACAATCACCAGTACCGGGTCAACGAAAAACTATTCAACGGTACCCCCGCGATGCAATCGAGAAAGCAAACGAAGCGATGCTCTATATTAACGCTATAAACAAAAACATTAGCTAGGAGAATATGGAACTTCTTTACCTAAGCAAAGTCCTTATCATGAAAGAACAGGTGTCAGAAGTCGTCCAAGCGTGCTATATGGCCAAATCTGGCTTAATTAACACAAATCTTCTTGATCGAGACGAGATTGGAAGGCTCATAATGGAGGAAGATTCACTACCATATCAGAACACGATTAAAGCCATAGAGTACGGGTCGGCCTCCGTGTATTCAAACGGTAGCACACTTTTGTACGTACTCTCAATGCCAAAGGTAAAACCAGATGGCAACCGACTCCTAATAACACGGGCCGCTGTTATAAAAGGACAACACATTGACTTCAGCTTTAAAAGAATGCTAATAAACGAAGTTAAAACATTTGGACTGAACGAGGATTGCCCTTCGATCAGCAAAACCACAATTAAAAAAAAAAAAAAAAAAACATACAAACTTTGAAGGTCTATTACAAGGGAGGAACTACTCCACATCCTAAATGGAACGTTCGTCATTCTTATGAACAAGAAAACAGTCACGGTGGGAAATCAAAAATTTACCAGCAGATCAGTACGTACAGCGCAGGCCCTTCCACCGCCCTTGGTAAACATCACGAGCGAAGGACTAAAATTGAACCTTAACTACATTCGCGGCCTCAGCATGGAAAATATTAATCATCTTAAACAACTTGGCAATAATTTTTACTTTTCGCTAATTTTTGACGCTCTTGTCTTGGCCATTCTGGCAGGCGTATGCTACATATCTGGAGAAAATTCACTACTACAATCAACTTTCCTAGACTAAAACATACCACAGATCAGGACCAGCCAAGCCATGAGGATCCTTCTGAAAAAGGAACTCATCTGCGGGACGCTTACTTGTAAGAATGTGCTGCCAAGCCAACGCAGGTAATTGATCCGATATCATATTGCGTAAGCGGACGAAATGCAATTCATGGGAACTGCAGCGTAAGCGATATGATATGCAGACAAAATGCAAGTGATGTGATTTGCCACGCAAGCGATAAAATATTGACTTATCTTGTTTGGTTGATTTTCCGACAGGGTGGATAAATAATGTATATTGGAACGATTTTCCGTCATCCCTTGTCAAATTTGGTTTTGAGACAAACCGGTTTCGGCGTTGTGCCATCATCAGTGTCGATTTTCGTTCTGATCTGTTGTTGTCATTTGTCCTGTATTTATAGTTCGTAGGTATATGAGCAGGTATTGTCAAATTCATGCTTGTGTATATTTAGTTATGTGTATGTGCTGTTGTTCGTTCAGAACCGAGGGTGGTTTACTAATCGATTTGTGTGGCTGACTGGGGTAGGTAGAAATCTGTGATTTTAGCCGTTTGACCTTCTTTGTCGGTTTTTTGTTTTGGTGTGTTAATTGTTTTGTGTTTATTTGTTGTTGTGCGTTTGTCTGTTGTACCTGTGTGATTAAGTTGTTTCCTGTAAACAAGTTTTAAAGGCTCGAATATTGTGTCAGAAATGGTGTTTATCTGTTCGTTTATTATTCTACCGTCGAAATCGTTCCGATAAAATATTATTTTGGCCAATGGTGGGAAGTGCAGTGTCAGCAAATAAGTAATCAATGTAGAAGCTTAGAGTTAGCTTTCAGTTTAGAATACAATTCAATCTGTTTTGTGACATCAAAGGGAATAAATGGTAAATATAAAATAAAAAAAAATAAATGTAAGGCGCGATAACCTCCGAAGAGATCTAAGGCCGAGCTTCTCTTCCAATTTGCGTCGTGCTCCTCTTGATTTTCCCTACAAATTGGCCGGACGGGACCTACATGTTTTATGCCGACTCCGAACGGCATCTGCAAGGCAGATGAGTTTTCACTGAGAGCTTTTCATGGCAGAAATACACCCGGAGCGCTTGCCAAACACTGCCGAGGGGCGACCCCGCTTAGAAAAATTTTCCTCTAATTGAAAAACCTTATTTCTAAAATTTTGATGTTGCTTTGCCCGGGAGTTGAACCCGAGGCATACGGTGTGATAGGCGGAGCACGCTACCATCACACCACGGTGGCCGCCAATTGATTAGATCTCTATTTTTAACAATGTCTTCAAGGTTTGAAACGCTTTTTTCTCAAAACATCAAATATGCACATTCGTGACTTTGGCATTGGACCGACGATATTTATTGTTCGCTTGTGTGATGTTTTTAGTGCTAAATTGTGGTTCGGCATGAATAAACCATGCCTCTGTACAACTACACCAATTCTACTTGTAAATGAGAAAGCGTAATTTGAGAATAAGATTGGTAGATTCTAAATGAGATTAGTCAGTTGTAAATTAGAAAGCGTCAAACGTAAATGCGAAAGCAATATATGCAATTGAGAATAGTCAAAGCATCACTTCGATATGAGACTAAACAACTTGTAAATGAGAATGGTCAATTGTAAATGGGAAAGCGTTATTTGTAATTGAGAATAGTGAGTTGTAAATGAGAATAGTGAATTGTAAATGCGAAAGGGTCACATGGAAATGAGTACAGTCACTTTTAAATGAGAAAGCGTCTTTTGATAATTCGAAAACTTCAATTGTAATTGAGAATAGTCACTTGTAAATGAGAATAGTCAATTTCAAAAGCGAAAGCGTCATATGTAAATGAGAATAGCCACTTGTAAATGAGAAAGCAACAGATGAAAATGCGAAATCACCATTTGTTATTGAGAATACATAGTCAACTCTTAATAAGAATGTATCACTTAAAAATGCGAAAGCGTCATATGGAAATGAGAATAGTCAATTGTAAATGCAAAAGTGTTATATAGAAATGAGAAAAGTAAGTAAATTTTGAATGAGAAAATATTAAATGAAAGTGAGAAAGACTTATTTGTTATTACGAATAAAAGTTGTATTAAATACGTGTATTAAATAGTATATTGACTAATGACAATAACTACATATTGGTATGACATTTGGTATGCAATATTAATTGGGAGTAATTATTTTCACAGCACATTTTTATAAACATAACATTAAAACATTGTAAGTTGTAGAGCTACATCAGTACTGTATATGCTAACGGGCATATGGCGTAAGAACAATAACAATTGATGAAAAAGTGAAAAATATTACAATATGTATATATATATATATATATATAAATATTAACTATGTTCCGACGGGCATATATTGGAGCGAGAGAGCATTTCCATGGAATGATGCTGCATGATGGACCGCCCTATCAAATTCTCCTCCAGTTACACTTAGCTTCGCTTCATAATATTGCAGCCATTGCTCCCGCCATTTGTCTGTGGTATGGAAATGTGTCCTTTCACGTACGTTTTTAATTTTCCTCAAATAATTTCGATGGTGTTAAGCATTGGAGAGTAGGGTGCTAAACGCAGAACTTCCACCTAACCATTTGAAGCACAAGCTGCCACTGCCTCGATTCTGGAGTGACATGGAGGTTTGTCGCACACTAAAACTACATAAATCATTTAGGTGGTTTCCCTGGTCCTCCCAACGTTGGAAAATTGTCCCGAACCTTGCAACACATGTGTGCATCCTGAATAAGCCCATTTTCGGTCGATCGACACCACTCCAGATTCTGATATTGCCCTAACTAAATGGACGATGGGACCTCTGGCAGCGGGAAGTAACTGAATGGCTCTCTAACCCACTTCATACCGTCCTCGGGTGTGGCGACAAAACAAATTAAAATGTATATCATCGATAAACACCACATGCTTTCCAGCTTGAATGTGCTGATTCAGAGCTGTGACAAAAGCTGCGCGCTTTTGTTTATTTACCTCGTTGTTGATTGTAACAGGCTCCGTAGGTACTGTTTTTGAAGTAAACATCTGGCTTTCGAGGTAATTTACAATGGCTGTGCTTGATATGGCAATATTATATGTATTTTGAAGGCGCCCTTGTATTGAAGTTCTGGTGATACCGCAATTCTCCTCTACCCACGCCACCATCGCGTCTATGTGTTCTTGCATCAGTATTTTTGGCTTCTTGCCACCTTTCGGGTTATGTTCAGCTCGCCCTGATCTTGCCCAATTCCATACCGTTTTGTACTTCCTCTCCACGTGTGGCTGCAGCAACGATTCTGTTTCGGTCTGCTAATGGGTTTTTGCGGTAAGTTTTTCTTTCACAATCTTCAGCATCTACACTCAGAGAAAAACGCCGTTCTAAAATCCAGCACCACCGGACTCAATTCAAGCTTTTCATGTTCTTACTTTTTTGTTCTTGAAAAACGAACGACCTGTTCTCAAAACAACAACCTTTTTCTTCAACTGACAACCATTTTCTTGAAAAGAGAATGGCTGGTCTTAAAATATGAACAAACGTTCTATTAATGAGAACAATGTTCTTAAACTATAAACATTAAATTAAGTTCAAGAAAAAAGAAACCGTGCAATTCGTGTGTACTACAATGCTAAATACAACATTTGGCATAAGCCATCAAGCAGTTGCAGTGGTCCAGCGGCTAAGATGTTGCGGTTGCCATCGTGGGGCGCGAGTTGGAACACCGTCAAACTCTGAAGTTTTTAAAACAATTTTTTATATTCCATTTTTTAACTCTTATTTTTCATTGAGTTCCATTCACATATGCACAGATAATTCTCAATCTTGTTATGCAATGCTTTAAATATATATTCAGATTGCATCGTCAAATAAGAAGAATTTCTCAATAAGAGAAATATATGAAAAAATGCATATTATGCGTTTTTTCTAATCTTTTGGAATTTTAATAATAATTTTTTGTTATTAATATTTTTTATCAATGACAAAAAACGTATTTATTAATAAAAAAATTAATAAATGGGTTCTTCTTGAAAAAACTACCTTCCCCACTCCCCCAAAGATTAAGCACAAACCGTTTTTGAATTGAGACCGAAGAACGAAAAATCTTAAATCAAGCCCAAATAGTGCCTGAAATGAGCACAGAAGGTTCACACATCAATACCAAAGTGGTCACCAAATACCAACGGTGTGCTTGGAAAAACCGCTCTTAAAATAAGCCCATCGGTCACGAGTTAAGAAAAAACGTACTTAACAGACCTTTGTCAACGAACGTTCTTAATTTTGAAATTGTTTCGTTCGTTTTAGAACGATTTTTTCTCTGAGTGTATTTGGGCGAATAAAACAATGAAGTGTTAATTGAATATATTAAGTTCTTGCATATGTGTATATAGTTCACGTTCATGTACATATCTTCAATAGCTCCGCGACAAATAGGACACGTACCATTACCAGTATGGAGTATGGGTTCCATGCACTGCCCATGAAAGAGATGCCCACATTATTATTATTATTATTATTATTATTAATAGGTCTGGAAGCAATGCGACCTTTGTGAAGATCTATTGTGCAAGACCTTACAGCCTAATTTTGTATATGGAGGCTTTTAATGTATCTAAGTACCTCTTCAGGCTTTTTACTCCATATCACATAGGGATTAAGAGTCCCTCCACCTAGATGGGATAGTCTCTGCCTAGCTATAGCTACGCATTCGCAGAGAATGTGAACCGGCGTGTCATCATCCAGCTCACAGAAACGACAAATTTTGGTATCAGATAGACTTAATTTACTTAGGTGATATCGTAGACCGCAATGTCCGTATAGTACCCAGTGAGAGTTCTTAGATCCTCCCTGCTTAGATTAATGAGTTTGGCTGATACTTTCGTTGCCGGAAGTATAAACAGTTTGTTCTGCCTTTTCCCTGGGCAGTCAATCCTGTGACGTCTGAATTGTTTAGTTTCCCAGTTACTAATAGTTTCACTGGTGTGTGCCTTTGTAAGTTCACAAAAGGGCTGTGGACCATAGAATAGTTCATTACCTTGATGTCCTTGATGTCCGGGAACCCAGCCTAACAAAACCTTGTTTTTGGCTCCCAGGGCATTATGGATTTCAGTGAATTCATCCACTAGCTTAGATGTAACTGTGTAGGATTGCATGGCACGTAAGGCCGCCGGGCTGTCCGACATAATGTAGATGCTCTTCGATATTGAGCCTTTTCGCAGACATTCTCTACCACAGATTTCTATTGCATGAATTTCTGCCTGAAATATGGTGGGGTAGCATTCCATTGGTATCGATTTCTTGAAGTTCGGCCCATAGATACCAGCTTCCGTTCTTCCGTCATCGAATTTCGATCCATCCGTGAACCAGACCTCTGAGTCAGGGTCGTTATAAGGATTCCCTATTTCCCGGTGGGTCCTGTCCCCAATGGACACTTCAAAGTTCCGTGAGATTCAAAGTTTAGGGGACATTACGTTCTATGAATTTTCTTATTACTTTCATATGCCCTATCATATTTCCTTGCTTCAACTCAGAAATATTTGGAAGTCTTAGTGCGCCTAGTGCTGCCTCTTTCTCTATCAGAATAGGAAAGGAGGTATTCCCACTAAAGCACTAAGTGCATCAGCAGGGGCGGTTCTCATCGCACCCGTTATGCCAACGCAAACTAGTCGACGCAGTTTACTTAGTTTAGCTGTTTCCGTTCTTTGCGTGGCCTTCTGCCACCAAACTAGGGAAGCATAGGTGACTATTGGCCTTAAAACAGTATTAAATGTCCAATGTACCATTTCCCCCATGTTTTGCCGTAGAGACGAGTACAGGCGAAGAAAGATCTTCTTACCTTATTTAGGATAGCATCCAAATGAGCATTCCACGTGAGGGTTCTATCCAGTGTCACCCCTAGATATTTAGCCACTATTGAGAATTTTATTTTTGTACCACCCAGGGCTGGTTCTGGGATGGATACTTTCCTTCCCCGGTTGAAAGGCACTATAACAGTGTTGTTAGGATTGATAGAAAATCCTTTGATATCACACCACGTCTCTATGATGTAAAGGGCTTGTTGCATGCGATCTGATATTGCATCTTCGTGCATCCCTGTGATGCAAATGATTAGGTCATCTGCATATCCTTGTGTGTCAACTCCCTTGGTTTTCATTAACTGAAGGAGGTCATCTATGACCAGGGTCCACAGGAGAGGGGAGAGCATACCTCCTTGTGGGCATCCTCTTGTGGTCGCAATTGATTCAGTTGTCCCTACCAGTTCCAAATGGATTTTTCTACTCTTTAACATGGACAGCACAAATCGAATTATTATAGGGCTTATGTTCTTGTCAATTATAGCTTGTTCGATGGCTTGATGTGTTGTGTTATCGAAAGCCCCTGATATATCAATAAAAGCGCAGAGGGCTATATTTTTAGACTCTAGAGCCTTTTCGAGTTTTACCGTGAGACTATGAAAAGCCGTCTCCGTGGATTTTCCTGACTTGTAGGCGAACTGATTCCTACACAGAGCGAGTTTATTTAGATCGATCTCCCTGATATGCTGATCTAAGATTTTCTCCATACCTTTTAGGAGAAATGAGCTCAGACTTATTGGTCGATACGATGAGGGCAATTGCTCGGGTTTCCCTGGCTTTGGTAGAAATACTACCTTAACCTCTGTCCACCTGTTTGGAATATGGCCGAGCAGTAGTGATGCCTTATATAAAGTGGAGAGGACTGGGGCTATATGATTTATCCCTTGCTGTAACATACAATGGTAGACCCCATCTGGCCCTGGTGAGATCAATGGACTGAAATTAGATAGATCCCATTGCACACGTTTCACAGTGGTGAGCTTTGTTGTTAGGGCTTTTTCATTACCGCTGATGGTTGGCAAATCTGCCATTATGGGTGGTAATTGATAGCCTGCTATGCAGTCAGGAAGGTGTGTTTCGAGTAATAGTTTGCTCGTCTCTTCCGGCCTCGTGGTGTAGCCTCCATCTATTTTTTTCAACGTGCCAATTACATTTCTGTGATCTCTAGAAAGGGCTTTTTGTAGTCGAACCGCTGCTGGAAGATCATTAATCTTTTCACAGTGTTCTCTTCATGTTGCCCTTTAGATTTCCTGACTTCTTTATTGTAAGATGTTAGAGCGACTTTGTATGAATCCCAGTCGCCCGTAACTCTCGCTTTATTGAACGGCTTCCTAGCCTGGTATCTTAGCTGCCCAACCTTTTTATTCAAGCAAGGCACATCGCGTTGTGTACGTATCTTTCCTTGGGGCAACTCTCATTGAAATCTGTTTTAATGTCAGAGTGGAGCTCTTCAACTCCCTTCTCAAGCTCCTGCACGGTGGTTATGAATCGGTGTAAGCTGTTACCAGCTTCCTCAATGATAAAACGGAAAAGCTCCCAGTTCGCTTTCTGGGATTTCTAAAAGCTGGCATGACATTGACTCCTCTCCTGAAACATGTCAGTTAGTGACGGTGCTGGCCATATTATGGCTACACAGAGTAAGATATAAAACTTCCCCTCTAATAGCATTCACAAAGGTGGGTTCATTGCCCCGGTTGATTATGCTTATATTATTACTACTGATAAACTCTAGTTGGTACTCTCCCCTGTTGTTGATGTTCGTGCTGCCCCATGTTGTATGATGGGAATTCGCGTCACAACAGAGGATCCATGGTGTGCCACTCTGCTGACAGTATTTGATGAGGGCTATTGTTTCGGTTGTTGGGGGCGTTTCTTCCTCCCCGGAAAGTAGGCAGAGGCAAAAATTGCCCCTTGTTCTCCTCTTGGGGTTGGAATATTAGCCCACACTGCTACCAGATCAGCCGTCATAAACTCTAAAAGTGGAAGAAACTTTAATTTGTTGCTTAAAAGCATCGCCGCTTTTGGGCGAGAACTGGTGGAATAAATTAACTTACCATCAGTACTGTTCAGGTCTTTAACGGCACCGTGTTAATCCATGGCTCCTGGATGAAGGCTATTCCCAGATCTTCTTCTGCAAATTTTTTAATTAAGACGTCTGAGGCTGCCTTGGCATGGCACCTGCAGGCATTTCAGACGTCTTTGCTTTTGGGCTTTGATAGAGAAAGGACTCACTATTTATGGTCTTTTCGGCCATGTGTAGCCAGCTTCCTTTCCCTATTGCTACGCGACATTACGGCTTCTTCAGCCGTTCGTGCTCGTCCTTTCTAGTCCCCTTTCCTAACATTGGGGCTCCCACGTGGTGGTTGCGTTATTGTCAGGTTTTGGGGGGCAGGTTGGCGGACTGTCGCTGCCTCGTTTGGCCTTTTTGGGTCAACACTAGACCCAGAGGGCCTGGGCTGTTCCTGAGAAGTGGTTTTGGGGGTGTCCGATTGACTTGGTAAATCCTGCTGTTCAGTAGGTAAGTGCCTACTAGATATCTTCAGGGTCTTCGAACAGCAGGGTATGTCATCGTCAACCGTTTCATCCCCCTCGCCCTTATTGTTACTACCGCTGGTATTTATATTTACCAGGGGCAGCGTTGGCTTGTTTTTGGGCCTTAGCTTAACTCCGTTAAACCCACAGAAAATGAAATAGTTGCGTTGCTTTATTAGCTCGGCAGACAACGGATCGACGGCTATTGTAACTTCCGCCACCACCGTGGACCTCAAGATGTCCTCTTCCTTAAAGTACCCCACGAGAATGATGCGACGTGGTATATCCGCATCAGATACTACCTCCAGCTTGGTACCCTGTCATGGAGTGAGCTTTGGCGCGATAGCCATTAGCTACTCCGCGGTGGTTCCATCCCTGCAGGCGATAGAAAGCCAGCCTGGGCGAGGTGTGCAACCGCTAAAGGTGGGCTTTATAGTACCATCTTTTTGGCTCATCACCTCTCCCAGGATGGCCTTCAGTTCCCCTGAAGACCAAGCCGTGGCTGGATAGTCGGGAGGTATAATGCGCAGCCCAGAACATCCCTGAAAGTTGCCGACTGCTTAGCTGTTTCATCACGATGGGGAGGTATGGTTGCCTCGACATTCCAAGCACAGCTTTCCAAAGCTTTTGACAACATTTTTTATTTCCAGCTGTGGGCAGCGACATCTTTTTGGGCTATCTCTGATGGATTCGAGCTATCTGAGCGGCCTGTCTTGCATGACCCCCCACCATGGACCGATCCCCAGGGTTCTTTGGCAAGTCCACTGGCTTCAGCGTAGCTAATCCCCCCGTCCAATAATTGCTTGAGACGTTTTCGAGCGGCACCACTTAGCCGATTGCGCTCTGCATTCTGGCCAGGCTGATCGCTTTTCGCCGGAGAGCAAGGAGCCTCTCTTCATCCTCCGGTGATATTGCAGGTTGTGACTCTATCCGATTTGCATCCTGCTCCCCACATCTGCCATCTCCACGTCATGCAGGGGACTATTCGGCCCCGGCAAGTCTGTAGCGACAGCTGATTCGGCTTGCACCGAAAGGTCGCAATCGACTTGATCTAGTGGGAGCTGTTCAGCTCCACTTTGGTTTTTTTGTGTATTATTTTGATCCATATAAATACCCACGAGTATGGGGGAAGGTAGGTCAGCTGGGACATAGCCCCCCATATCCCAGCAAGACTACATCCAGAGGGCGTCAGGTATCTTGAGGCCACCGTTATAAGACACACTAACGTAGTTCCATTCATCCAATGAGTACGGTTCGGATGACACTCCGAATTACGGGTTTTATCGAGTTGTCCTCTCTAGATCCGCCACATTTGTTAGCAAAGCTTGGGCACCTTATTCAGGGTGTGACTGTTCGCCACGTATGGTGGGTCTTCAACTAAAAATAGCACCTGTTTATAGGAAAACTTGGCCCAGGAAAAAGGGAGTACAGAAGAGAAAAGGGTAGCCGCTCGCATTCGCCGCCAAAGCGTTACCAGGTGTCACCGCGAGGAGGCTCCCCCCCTCCCTTCCCTCTCATTACCCATTGCCCACCACTCTACAAGAACTGGGACTTCTCTTCAAAAAATATATAAGGAGTCCGAAGTCCGAGGGACACAATTGGAATAATCAACAAAGCCTTATTAATACCTAGTGTTATTTTAGTGAAGTAAGTAGTGGTTAAATACCATCCAAAAAGCTAACCACGGTTTTAAGTAATTTAAGCAATTATGTGGGTTGGATCCGCTTTCTCATTTAGAAGTGACTATTCCCATTTCCATATGACGCTTTCGCATTTGCAAGTGATACTTTCTTATTCATAATTGATTACGTATTGTCACGGATATTAGCATCACTAAGCTATACCATCACTAAGGCGATGCTAAGCGATGTTCACGTCAATAATCAAATCATGTATACACATATATAAGGCAGCCGAGAGATGTCACACACAGATGCATTTACTTATACGCCTATGTGTGTGCGAGAGACTGTAAACTACAAACTCACATACATCTGAGAGACGCTGAAAAGTAGAAAATTGTAAACAAGTAGAAACTATATGAGAACTATAAACACTCGAAATAGTTGGTAAGTTCTGGAAATAGAAGAGCCTAGATGTATGCAGCGTAAACTATAAAAGCGGCACAAGCGAGTAAAATGTAATTCAGTTTGATTTGAATTGTCAAGCAGTTACGAGTAAGACGATATCTAGCGAGCAATAGCACTATTATTTTGAAAGTCAGTTTCCTTTAAGCTATCAGTTTGGTTATTAAGCTATTCGTTGCACAGTTTGAGTGTTATTGTGAAGTATTTTAATAAAGGCCATTTTTCCATTATTCAATATTGGAGTTATTTATTCAACAGTTTAGCGATACGATCCTAGCAAAAGGGCAAATAAGAGGATTTGAAAGTAAATTCGTTACAGTATTCTCAATTACAAATGACGCTTTCGCATTTTCATTTGATGCTTTCTCATTTAAAGTGACTTGTATAATTTCCATATGACGCTTCCGAAATTACATCTGACGCTTTCTCATTTACAAGTGACTATTCGCATTTCTATGTGACGCTTTTGCATTTAAAATTGACTGTTCTCATTTTCAAATGACGCTTTCGCATTTACAATTTACTATTCTCATTTGCAACTTACTATTCTCAATTACAATTGACGCTATCCAAAATTCATTTACAGTTTTCTCATTTACAAGTGACTATCCTCGTATCGAAGTTTTCGCATTTACAATTGACTATTCTCATTTCCATATGACGCTTTTCATTTATATCTGACGCTTTCTCATTTACAACTGGAAATGGAGTAGTCCAAAATTGTGGATGTTTGACCGATGGTGCAGAAGTTTCGTTTTGGGGAAGATTTTCGTATAGATTTGAAATTTGTTGTTGAAAAGTGTCATTGCTAATCAATTAAAGAATCGTTAAATTGTTACTCATTGTTGGTGTTTGTGTATTATTGCGGTGAGCGAAACATGTTTGTATACAAACATATGTTAAAAGAAAGTTCCGAAACAAAATATTGTGGGTAATAAGCAATTAACTAAGACATAACGAATAAATATACATATTTCAAAAGGGAGAGTTTTCAATATTTAAATATTTCCGTCAAATAAATACTGAGAAAATGCCATTAAATATAATTATACACATACATATATATACATACACTGGGCGATCGAGCTTTGCTCGGCAATCTTCGAGTATGCCGCATAACATACTTTGTTCTACATGTCATCATTAATCCAGCTCTACTTTTTTACTGACTTTTTTATACTATGTTCAAACAGAAAAATAAATTGAGGAAATTTCGATTTGAATTGAGTGCTGTTCATACAACTCGATTTAGCTTACACAATAGTAATTTGATAGCTGGTTGGCTCATCTCTACATCAAGAACATACCTTTGTTCAGACTTTCAAAATGAACACGTACATTATTAGGCGAATGAAATGGAATGAAAACATAAAACTTTGAAATTTTTGTGTGTTGTAAGAAAATGTGTTCAATGTTTTGGTTTCATTTTGAGTTTGCCATCTTCTTTTGACAATCCCTACTCCCAGTGAATGAAAGACATAAAATCAGCTGATGAGATGAGCCAACCATAAAGTTCAGCCATGCGTAACTGACGTTGAAATATACTCAATAAACACACTTTACAATGTTGCATTTGCAGTTTGAAACAATTTATTACGCAATTTTTTTTAAATTGGCAATTTATTATTACAATTTATTATATGACAAATTGCGTAATAAATTGCCTAAATAGTAGAAATTGCCAATTTGGTGTGTGTTTGAACTTAGTATTATACTCAGTTGAGCAGAGCTCACAGAGTATATTAAGTTTGATTGGATAACGGTTGGTTGTACATATATAAAGGAATCGAGATAGATATAGACTTCCATATATCAAAATAATCAGGATCGAAAAAAAATTTGATTGAGCCATGTCCGTCCGTCCGTCCGTCCGTTAACACGATAACTTGAGTAAATTTTGAGGTATCTTGATGAAATTTGGTATGTAGGTTCCTGAGCACTCATCTCAGATCGCTGTTTAAAATGAACGATATCGGACTATAACCACGCCCACTTTTTCGATATCGAAAATTTCGAAAAACCGAAAAAGTGCGATAATTCATTACAGAAGACAGCTAAAGCGACTAAACTTGGTAGATGAGTTGAACTTATGACGCAGAATAGAAAATTAGTAAAATTTTGGACAATGGGCGTGGCACCGCCCACTTTTAAAAGAAGGTAATTTAAAACTTTTGCAAGCTGTAATTTGGCAGTCGTTGAAGATATCATGATGAAGTTTGGCAGGAACGTTACTCCTATTACTATATGTACGCTTAATAAAAATTAGCAAAATCGGAGAAGGATAACGCCCACTTTTAAAAAAAAATTTTTTTTAAGTAAAATTTTAACAAAAAATTTAATATCTTTACAGTATATAAGTAAATTATGTCAACATTCAACTCCAGTAATGATATGGTGCAACAAAATACAAAAATAAAAGAAAATTTCAAAATGGGCGTGGCTCCGCCCTTTTTCATTTAATTTGTCTAGGATACTTTTAACGCCATAAGTCGAACAAAAATTAACCAATCCTTTTGAAATTTGGTAGGGGCATAGATTTTATGACGTTAACTGTGAAAATGGGCGAAATCGGTAGATGCCACACCCAGTTTTTATACACAGTCGTCCGTCTGTCCTTCCGCATGGCCGTTAACACGATAACTTGAACAAAAATCGACATACATATCTTTAATGAACTTAGTTCACGTGCTTACTTGAACTCACTTTATCTTGGTATGAAAAATGAACGAAATCCGACTATGACCACGCCCACTTTTTCGATATCGAAAATTACGAAAAATTAAAAAAATGCCATAATTCTATACCAAATACGAAAAACGGGATGAAACATGGTAAGGTAATTGGATTGTTTTATTGACGCGAAATATAACTTTAGAAAAAACTTTATAAAATGGTTGTGACACCTACCATATTAAGTAGAAGAAAATGAAAAAGTTCTGCAGGGCGAAATAAAAAACCCTTAAAATCTTGACAGGTATTACATATATAAATAAATTAGCGGTATCCAACAGATGAGGTTCTGGGTCACCCTGGTCCACATTTTGGTCGATATCTGGAAAACGCCTTCACACCACTCCCTTTTAAAACTCTCATTAATACCTTTAATTTGATATCCATATCGTACAAACTCATTCTAGAGTAACCCCTGGTCCACCTTTATGGCGATATCTCGAAAAGGCGTCCACCTATAGAACTAAGCCCCACGCCCTTTTAAAATACTCATTAACACCTTTCATTTGATACCCATATCGTGCAAACATATTCTAAAGTCACCCCTGGTCCACCTTTATGGCGATATCTCGAAAAGGCGAAACCTATAGAACGAAGGTCCACTCCCTTTTAAAAATACTCATTAACACCTTTCATTTGATACCCATATCGTACAAACAAAGTCTAGAGTCACCCCTGGTCCACCTTTATTGCGATATCTCCAAAAGGCGTCCACCTATAGAACTAAGGCCCACTCCCTTTTAAAATACTCATTAACTCCTTTCGTTTGATACCCATATTGCACAAACGAATTCTAGAGTCACCCCTGGGCCACCTTTATGGCGATATCTCGAAACGGCGTCCACCTATGGAACTAAGGATTACTCCCTTTTAAAATACTCATTAACACCTTTCATCTGATACCCATATTGTACAAACAAATTCTAGGGTCACCCCTGGTCCACCTTTATGGTAATATCTCGAAAATGCGACCACCTATACAACAACCACCACTCCCTTTTAAAACCCTCATTAATACCTTTAATTTGATACACATATCGTACAAACACATTCTAGAGTCACCCCTGGTCCACCTTTATGGCGCTATTTCGAAACGGCATCCACCTATAGAACTAAGGCCCACTCCCTTTTAAAATACTCATTAACACCATTCGTTTGATGCCCATATTGTACAAACCAATTCTAGGGTCGCCCCTGGTCCACCTTTGTGGCGATATCTCGAAACGGCGTCCACCTATGGAACTAAGGATTACTCCCTTTTAAAATACTCATTAACACCTTTCATTTGATACCCATATCGTACAAACGCATTCTAGAGTCAACCCTGATCCACCTTTATGGCTATATCCCTAAATGGCGTCCACCTATAGAACTATGGCCCACTCCCTCATAAAATACTCTTTAATGCCTTTCATTTGATACACATGTCATACAAACAAATTCCAGGGTTTCCCTCGGTTCATTTTCCTACATGGTTATTTTCCCTTATGTTGTCACCATAGCTCTCAACTGAGTATGTAATGTTCGGTTACACCCAAACTTAACCTTCCTTACTTGTTATATGTATGTTTGATTTCCTTAAAAATAGATTTCAAAAACATATCAAACACTAACCGCAAAATGAACTAGAATAAAAATTTGAAATGGGTAATTCCAGCCTATAGTATAAGGGATTGTTATGACAATTAGTGAAATCGAGAACTAAGTTATTTAGGTCGAGTATTTTCATGCGCCGAATTATTAATTTCAAAAATTTTTTTTCAGATATACACTATGAAAGTCTCACAATTTTATTACATTCCCAAAACTTGTAAATTTCACGAATGACAACTATCAGTTATGATAACTATCAGGTAGTTTAATTAAATGTCAACTTACTTCCCTAAGCGCCATCTGTTGGTAAGTAGTTAAATGGTTAGATGTCGTTTTCAAATTGAACATATGCCTCTAGTGTTCAACGATAGCATATTACCATGGTGAGATATCTTTTTGCTATGGTGAGAAATCTTTCTAATAGCAATTTGTGAGAAATTGCAATTATTCATTTCATATTTGCCAAAAATTTGCATTTAAATATATTTTACTAGAATTTGCCACGGTGCCTTCATATTGCATTTCAATTTTACTAGCATGTGTAAGATTTTTTTACGAAGATTTTTAACTTTAATGTTCTCCTTTAAAGCTTTAATAGAATATGAATAAGTAGAGTACTATTCCATGTACCCTAACCGTAAATGGCAACCCTACTCAAAAATGACCCTATTGTAATGCGGAGTAAAATACCTTTCGTTTGATACCCATATCGGCATATTTCATCCAATTTTTTTTTAGTTTCGAATAGGTGGCAACCCTAAAAAGCAACCCTACTCAAAAATATCCCTATTGTAATGCGGAGTGAAATACCTTTCGTTTGATACCCATATAGGCATATCTCATGCAATTTTTTTAATTTCGAATAGGTGGCAACCCTAAATGGCAACCCTACTCAAAAATGTCCCTTTGATACCCATATCGGCATATCTCATGCAATTTTTTTTTAATTTCGAATAGGTGGCAACCCTAGATGGCAACCCTACTCGAAAATGTCCCTATTGTAATGAGGAGTGAAATACCTTCCGTTTGATACCCATATCGGCATATCCCATGGAATTTTTTTTTTAATTTCGAGTAGGTGGCAACCTTGTGAAACATTCTGAGTGGCAACACCTGGGTAGAAAGTCTTAGAAGGTGATACATTATCTCTGTGCCAAATTTCATTTAAATCGGTTGAGCCGTTCCCGAGGTCGTTCGGCTATACAAACATACAAATATACGAATATACAAATATACAAGAATTGCTCGTTTAAACTTACAAGATAAGATAAAATCTAATATATAAAATTCTTCTGTCACGGTTTTAGAGGCTTAACTACTCCGAAACGGCTGAACCGATTCACATGAAATTTTGTGATCATATAGGGTAGGTCTGAGAATCGGCCAACGTCTACCTTTTTTTCGCTATGTGCCTAGGGTCTTGAGATCAAAACGTGGACCCGGGTACCCCTAGAATGTGTTTATACAATATGGATATCAAATGAAAAATGTTGATGAGTGCTATAGTACAGGATAATTTTCATACAACTGGGAGGCTAGGGTCTCGATATATAGCCCAAAACGTGGACGAGATATGGATATCAAATGAAAGCTATTGATGAGTGCTATAGTACAGGATAATTTTCTTACCCCTCTGTGACTAGGGTCTCGATATATAGGTCAAAACGTTGACCGGGTACCCCTATAATGTGCTTATACAATATGGATATCAAATGAAAGCTGTTGATGAGTGCCATAGTACAGGATAATTTTCATACAACTGGGACGCTAGGGTCGCGAGATATAGATCAAAACGTGGACCCGGGTACCCCTAGAATGTGCTTATACAGTATGGATACCAAATGAAAGCTGTTGATGAGTGCTATAGTACAGGATAATTTTCGTACAACTGGGAGGCTAGGGTCGCGAGATATAGTCCAAACCGTGGACCCGAATACACCTAGAATGTGTTTTTACATTATGGGTATCAAATTGAAGTTGTTGATATATGCTTTAGTACAGAGAAAGTTTTACACCGCTGGGTAACTACGGTCTCGAGATATAGGCCAAAACATGGACCCGGATACACCTAGAATGTGTTTTTATATTATGGGTATCAAATTGAAGCTGTTGATGTGTGCTATAATACAGAGTAAGTTTTACACCGCTGAGTGACTAGGGTCTCGAGATATAGGCCAAAACATGAACCCCGATACCCCTAGAAAGTGTATGTATTATGGATATCAAATGAAAGCTGTTGCTGAGAGCTCTAAAGTTCATTGTGATATTCGGTTTAGTCGCATCAACCTGGCAAAACTGATAAATATGCATGCGAACCCGAAATAAAGACAAGAATTAATAATACCCATACCATAATACTGGGATTAGGACTAGGACTGGGACTGAGACTAAGACTCGGAGTGGGACTGGGACTTAGACTCGGAATGGGACTGGAACAAAATACATACCACCCTCTGGGACAGGCAATAAGGGATGCAGAAGAATGAGAAGAAATTGAGATAAGAGAAAAGAGAGAAGGAGATTGAGAAAGAGATAGAATGAGACGAAGATGGAGATAGATGAAGTGAGAAAGACGGAGGGAGGAGTGAATAAAAAGATTAGGAAAAAGTGTAGAGGGGTAGGGCAGGGGTAGACGGAAAAAGCTTATTAAAATGTATGCAGATAGGCCAAATTTAGGGCAGAAAAACGTTTGCCGGGTCTGCTGGTCTAATATATAAAATTCTTGTGTCACGGTGTTAGAGGCTTAACTCCTCCAAAACGGCTGAACCGACTCTCATGAAATTTTGTGAGCATATTGGGTAGGTATGAAATCGGCCAGCGTCTACCTTTTTTTCGCTACGTGCCTAGGGTCTTGAGATCAAAACGTGGACCCGGGTACCCCTAGAATGTGTTTATACAGTATGGATATCAAATGAAAGCTGCTGATGAGTGCTATAGTACAGGATAATTTTCATACAACTGGGAGGCTAGGGTCTCGAGATATAGCCCAAAACGTGGACCCGGGTACACCTAGAATGGGTTTATACAATATGGATATCAAATGAAAGCTGTTGATGAGTGCTATAGTACAGGATAATTTTCATACAACTTGGAGGCTAGGGTCTCGAGATATAGCCCAAAACGTGGACCCGGGTACCCCTAGAATGTGTTTATACAATATGGATATCAAATGAAAACTGTTGATGAGTGCTATAGTACAGGATAATTTTCATTCAACTTGGAGGCTAGGGGCTCGAGATATAGCTCAAAATATGGACCCGGGTACCCCTAGAATGTGTTTATACAATATGGATATCAAATGAAAGCTGTTGATGAGTGCTATAGTACAGGATAATTTCCATACCCCTGGGTGGTTAGAGTCTCGAGATATAGGCCAAAACGTGGACCCGGTACCCCTAGAATGTGTTTATATAATATGGATAACAAATGAAAGCTGTTGATGAGTGATTTAGTAGAGGATAATTTTCATACCCCTGGATGACTATGGTCTGGAGATATAGGCCAAACGTGGGCCCGTGAACGCCTAAACAATGTTTTTACATTGTGGGTATCAAATTTTAGCTGTTGATGAGTGCTTTAGTACAGGGTAGTTTTCATATCTATTGGTGACTCGAGACATGGGCCAAAACGTGGATCAGGGTAACACTAGGATGTGTTTTTACATTGTGGGTATCAAATTGAAGCTGTTGATGTGTGCTTTAGTACAGAGTAAGTTTAATGCCACTGGGTGACTACGGTTTCGAGATGTTGGCCAAAACGTGGACACGGATACACCTAGAATGTGTTTCTACATTATGGGTATCAAATTGAAGCTGTTGATGTATGCTTTAGTACAGAGTAAGTTTTACACCTCTGGGTGACTATGGTCTCGAGATATAGGCCAAAACATGGACCCGGATACACCTAGAATGTGTTTTATATTGTGGGTATCAAATTGAAGCTGTTGATGTGTTCTATAATACAGTGAAGGTTTTACAACGCTGAGTGACTAGGGTCTCGAGATATAGGCCAAAACATGTACCCCGATACCCCTAGAATGTGTGTGCATTATGGATATCAAATGAAAGCTGTTGCTGAGAGCTCTACAGTTCATTGTGATATTCGATTTAGTCGCATCAACTTGGCAAAACTGATAAATATGCATGCGAAGCCGAAATAAAGACAAGAATTAATAATACCCACATACCTATTTACATACGTCCTACTCGATTTGCCTGACATTTCGTATATAAATTTGCCTATATTAGTATTTACGATGCTTTTTTCCGGTAAGTGTACCAGAGACGGGCTGGGACTGGGATTAGGACTAGGACTGGGACTGAGACTAAGACCCGGAGTGGGACTGGAACAAAATACACACCACCCTCTGGGACTGGCAATAAGAGATGGAGAAGAATGAGAATAAATTGAGAGAAGAGAAAAGAGGGAAGGAGACTGAGAAAGAGATAGAATGAGACGAAGATAGAGATAGATGAAGCAAAAAAGACTGAGGGAGGAGTGGATAAAAAGATTAGGAAAAATGGTAGAGGGGTAGGGCAGAGTTAGGCGGAAAAAGCTTATAAAAATGTATGCAGATATACAAAATTTAGGGCAGAACAACGTCTGCCGGGTCTGCTAGTATTGAATATAATGGTTTCATATACACAGCTCACCAGTTGTTGATGATATTAATGTTAAATTATGATTTTGAAATTGTTTTACTTCTCCTGTTGCTGTTTTTTTTTTTTTTTTTGTTAATTCGCTCCACTGGTGTTATGACGTTTGACTGGTTTTCAATTGCTAAACCTATGCAAAGTTATTGGACCGGAAATTCAAAACGCTCTTAAGAATTCTCTTCAATTTGCACATAAAATTATAAACGCTATTATTTGTGTCGATCTATCTGAGGGCGGGTGAAAGACTCTTGCCAATCCCTTTTTTACTGATCATTTCGCGTTACCGTTGTCAATTCCTTCTTCTTCCATTACACTTAGTGCATAGAATTCATTGTAGTTGCAATGGTTGCGTTTCATGCCCTTCACATATATCTGTGGCCACTAGGAATATCAACACAACTCCATTTTTGGCCAAATTTCATATTGTGTCAAAATTTTCAGAATATTACTCCAATAGTTAACGAGATATTAAAGGAAAACCAACAGCTCAAGCCAAATTGATAGCAGTTTGCAAAGGGAATAACAACACATCTCGGTTCTCTTGAATCAGCTGATTTTGGCTTCACTTGTATTTTTGCCCTCTATTCGAATTCAGTTGATCATTTTTTTAGGACGGAATTAAAACATATATATATATAACTTGTGCTATTATTTCATAAGAGATTTTTTGCTCAAAAACGTACACAAGTATACTTGTAGTATTTTGTTTAACGATCTTTTTCTCCAATTCCTATAACTTAAGTTATGCCTTTATTATATGCTATATATCCTATTATATGTAAATGTTTATAATTAGAGAGAGGAAATCTGTTACTTTTTAAAAGCGACTAGTAGTATGTATATACCGGTTCTGGATCACATTTTGTATGGAAAGCTCGGAGCATGTCTCACCCTAAAAACTGTAATGGTCACTTGGGCTGCAATATGTCTTTTGGCGTGTACCTATCCCCTTTTAAAATAAAATGTCTCGCATGCGAGAAATTGACTTAAGAACTTTATTACCGCTCTAGGGCATTTAATTGATTACCTCTAGTAAAAACGACAAATTGTCACCTAGTGGCTGAAACGTGAACAATAATCGCTTGGATTTTCCCAAGGTAAATCTGTCCGAAACTTTCAAATGATGAAATGCGCCAAAGTTAGTAAATATGTCTCGTAGGCTAGAAAAATTACAAACAGTAGCAAAATCAAATCATTCACGTCATTCTGCTTTGTTTTATTACAATGATTGAAAAGACGCATTTAAGTGACATTAAACATTTTCTCAAACGAAGTTAGGAAAGTGTCAAAAACAGAAGCCAAAAGATAGGAAGCCCGAGGGTATAAAAGAGCCTGAACGGCTACAGTTAGCTCTCCTTCCTGTTTTTCATCGTACCAGACGGACAGCTCCAGTAAAGATATTCAGGCAGTTCCCGTATACCACATGGGTTTTGTTTTCGCTTAATAAGGTAAGACATTTCCGTTTAAATCTCCTTAGATAGGAAATAATTATAGGGCATTTTTCTTCAATAGGCGTGACTACCATATAGACAGAAATTCCTACCCACACTCATCGCCTCCTGACAAGTTGGAAGTCACTTTCCCAATGCACATAGGTGAGGGTGTGGAAGCTTTTTTGGTTACGAACCATTGGTACAAATTGAAGCTGAGGAGCATCAAGAGTGAGCCTCCACTAATTTCCACGCGACCAACGAAGATTAGGAATATAGAAGGATCCTGGGGCTTGGTTTTGCCACCCCACCTCATTCAAGCACCATCAGGCGCACATAAAATAGGCAGCATTTTCGTCGCTTTTTGCCATCCACCACCCATTTGCAGAACAAATAAGTGCACAGTGTGACAAAAATTAAAATTGGTCATAGTGAAAAAAAAAATTTATAAAATAACATAAAATAATAAGTTTAGAGCAGTGAATTAAATGTAACTAAAAAGAACGATAGAAAGAAAAGAAAATTAAAAGTAAAAAGAGTAAATGTGTTATATCAAAATAATAAATAAATAATCATAATATTATAATTAATTGAAAGTTACGTAAAAATAAGATGTGAAAATATTTGAGTGCATGCATATGTGTGGTAGGCATATCTAACCCCATCTTTCCCTCCAAAGAAAAAAAAAACATAAACTTAGTTAAAAATCAAAAAGAAAATTATAATAATATTTTGGTTAACAAAAATATTCAAATTAAATTTTGCGGCTACCGAAGGGTTTTATGTGTCACTGTAAGCGAGCGCACTCCCTTACCGTGTAAGTCACATCATAGCCCAAAAACAAAACCAAAGCAAGAAATTTGTCCAACAGATAGAAAGGCCTTTCATCGCTGGATTGCATCACCCACATACATACCTATCACAATAAAATATGTAAGTAATATTGTACCAATATCTTTGTTGCCTTTGTTATTGTTAAAATTTTTTGCTTTGATTTGCAACCAAGACAAATCGGCATATTAGTGGGCATAATTACCTACTCACTTTACAAACGTATGTACATACATCGGTACACCTGTTGTGCGTACTTATGTATGTAAATTCGTAGAAATCGTTTTGTAGCTAAAAATGGTCTACATAGCTATGTATGTAAAGCCGAGATGGGCACATTAAGTTAAAAATATGTACGTTCAATCGCTTACATTCTTTTTTCTTTAAAATTTAATTATTTACCATAATTATTTGGTGGGGTTGCGTTGGAGATAGATGAAGTGAGAAAGACGGAGGGAGGAGTGAATAAAAAGATTAGGAAAAAGTGTAGAGGGGTAGGGCAGGGGTAGACGGAAAAAGCTTATTAAAATGTATGCAGATAGGCCAAATTTAGGGCAGAAAAACGTTTGCCGGGTCTGCTGGTCTAATATATAAAATTCTTGTGTCACGGTGTTAGAGGCTTAACTCCTCCAAAACGGCTGAACCGACTCTCATGAAATTTTGTGAGCATATTGGGTAGGTATGAAATCGGCCAGCGTCTACCTTTTTTTCGCTACGTGCCTAGGGTCTTGAGATCAAAACGTGGACCCGGGTACCCCTAGAATGTGTTTATACAGTATGGATATCAAATGAAAGCTGCTGATGAGTGCTATAGTACAGGATAATTTTCATACAACTGGGAGGCTAGGGTCTCGAGATATAGCCCAAAACGTGGACCCGGGTACACCTAGAATGGGTTTATACAATATGGATATCAAATGAAAGCTGTTGATGAGTGCTATAGTACAGGATAATTTTCATACAACTTGGAGGCTAGGGTCTCGAGATATAGCCCAAAACGTGGACCCGGGTACCCCTAGAATGTGTTTATACAATATGGATATCAAATGAAAACTGTTGATGAGTGCTATAGTACAGGATAATTTTCATTCAACTTGGAGGCTAGGGGCTCGAGATATAGCTCAAAATATGGACCCGGGTACCCCTAGAATGTGTTTATACAATATGGATACCAAATGAAAGCTGTTGATGAGTGCTATAGTACAGGATAATTTCCATACCCCTGGGTGGTTAGAGTCTCGAGATATAGGCCAAAACGTGGACCCGGTACCCCTAGAATGTGTTTATATAATATGGATAACAAATGAAAGCTGTTGATGAGTGATTTAGTAGAGGATAATTTTCATACCCCTGGATGACTATGGTCTGGAGATATAGGCCAAACGTGGGCCCGTGAACGCCTAAACAATGTTTTTACATTGTGGGTATCAAATTTTAGCTGTTGATGAGTGCTTTAGTACAGGGTAGTTTTCATATCTATTGGTGACTCGAGACATGGGCCAAAACGTGGATCAGGGTAACACTAGGATGTGTTTTTACATTGTGGGTATCAAATTGAAGCTGTTGATGTGTGCTTTAGTACAGAGTAAGTTTAATGCCACTGGGTGACTAGGGTTTCGAGATGTTGGCCAAAACGTGGACACGGATACACCTAGAATGTGTTTCTACATTATGGGTATCAAATTGAAGCTGTTGATGTATGCTTTAGTACAGAGTAAGTTTTACACCTCTGGGTGACTATGGTCTCGAGATATAGGCCAAAACATGGACCCGGATACACCTAGAATGTGTTTTATATTGTGGGTATCAAATTGAAGCTGTTGATGTGTTCTATAATACAGTGAAGGTTTTACAACGCTGAGTGACTAGGGTCTCGAGATATAGGCCAAAACATGTACCCCGATACCCCTAGAATGTGTGTGCATTATGGATATCAAATGAAAGCTGTTGCTGAGAGCTCTACAGTTCATTGTGATATTCGATTTAGTCGCATCAACTTGGCAAAACTGATAAATATGCATGCGAAGCCGAAATAAAGACAAGAATTAATAATACCCACATACCTATTTACATACGTCCTACTCGATTTGCCTGACATTTCGTATATAAATTTGCCTATATTAGTATTTACGATGCTTTTTTCCGGTAAGTGTACCAGAGACGGGCTGGGACTGGGATTAGGACTAGGACTGGGACTGAGACTAAGACCCGGAGTGGGACTGGAACAAAATACACACCACCCTCTGGGACTGGCAATAAGAGATGGAGAAGAATGAGAATAAATTGAGAGAAGAGAAAAGAGGGAAGGAGACTGAGAAAGAGATAGAATGAGACGAAGATAGAGATAGATGAAGCAAAAAAGACTGAGGGAGGAGTGGATAAAAAGATTAGGAAAAATGGTAGAGGGGTAGGGCAGAGTTAGGCGGAAAAAGCTTATAAAAATGTATGCAGATATACAAAATTTAGGGCAGAACAACGTCTGCCGGGTCTGCTAGTATTGAATATAATGGTTTCATATACACAGCTCACCAGTTGTTGATGATATTAATGTTAAATTATGATTTTGAAATTGTTTTACTTCTCCTGTTGCTGTTTTTTTTTTTTTTTTTGTTAATTCGCTCCACTGGTGTTATGACGTTTGACTGGTTTTCAATTGCTAAACCTATGCAAAGTTATTGGACCGGAAATTCAAAACGCTCTTAAGAATTCTCTTCAATTTGCACATAAAATTATAAACGCTATTATTTGTGTCGATCTATCTGAGGGCGGGTGAAAGACTCTTGCCAATCCCTTTTTTACTGATCATTTCGCGTTACCGTTGTCAATTCCTTCTTCTTCCATTACACTTAGTGCATAGAATTCATTGTAGTTGCAATGGTTGCGTTTCATGCCCTTCACATATATCTGTGGCCACTAGGAATATCAACACAACTCCATTTTTGGCCAAATTTCATATTGTGTCAAAATTTTCAGAATATTACTCCAATAGTTAACGAGATATTAAAGGAAAACCAACAGCTCAAGCCAAATTGATAGCAGTTTGCAAAGGGAATAACAACACATCTCGGTTCTCTTGAATCAGCTGATTTTGGCTTCACTTGTATTTTTGCCCTCAATTCGAATTCAGTTGATCATTTTTTTAGGACGGAATTAAAACATATATATATATAACTTGTGCTATTATTTCATAAGAGATTTTTTGCTCAAAAACGTACACAAGTATACTTGTAGTATTTTGTTTAACGATCTTTTTCTCCAATTCCTATAACTTAAGTTATGCCTTTATTATATGCTATATATCCTATTATATGTAAATGTTTATAATTAGAGAGAGGAAATCTGTTACTTTTTAAAAGCGACTAGTAGTATGTATATACCGGTTCTGGATCACATTTTGTATGGAAAGCTCGGAGCATGTCTCACCCTAAAAACTGTAATGGTCACTTGGGCTGCAATATGTCTTTTGGCGTGTACCTATCCCCTTTTAAAATAAAATGTCTCGCATGCGAGAAATTGACTTAAGAACTTTATTACCGCTCTAGGGCATTTAATTGATTACCTCTAGTAAAAACGACAAATTGTCACCTAGTGGCTGAAACGTGAACAATAATCGCTTGGATTTTCCCAAGGTAAATCTGTCCGAAACTTTCAAATGATGAAATGCGCCAGAGTTAGTAAATATGTCTCGTAGGCTAGAAAAATTACAAACAGTAGCAAAATCAAATCATTCACGTCATTCTGCTTTGTTTTATTACAATGATTGAAAAGACGCATTTAAGTGACATTAAACATTTTCTCAAACGAAGTTAGGAAAGTGTCAAAAACAGAAGCCAAAAGATAGGAAGCCCGAGGGTATAAAAGAGCCTGAACGGCTACAGTTAGCTCTCCTTCCTGTTTTTCATCGTACCAGACGGACAGCTCCAGTAAAGATATTCAGGCAGTTCCCGTATACCACATGGGTTTTGTTTTCGCTTAATAAGGTAAGACATTTCCGTTTAAATCTCCTTAGATAGGAAATAATTATAGGGCATTTTTCTTCAATAGGCGTGACTACCATATAGACAGAAATTCCTACCCACACTCATCGCCTCCTGACAAGTTGGAAGTCACTTTCCCAATGCACATAGGTGAGGGTGTGGAAGCTTTTTTGGTTACGAACCATTGGTACAAATTGAAGCTGAGGAGCATCAAGAGTGAGCCTCCACTAATTTCCACGCGACCAACGAAGATTAGGAATATAGAAGGATCCTGGGGCTTGGTTTTGCCACCCCACCTCATTCAAGCACCATCAGGCGCACATAAAATAGGCAGCATTTTCGTCGCTTTTTGCCATCCACCACCCATTTGCAGAACAAATAAGTGCACAGTGTGACAAAAATTAAAATTGGTCATAGTGAAAAAAAAAATTTATAAAATAACATAAAATAATAAGTTTAGAGCAGTGAATTAAATGTAACTAAAAAGAACGATAGAAAGAAAAGAAAATTAAAAGTAAAAAGAGTAAATGTGTTATATCAAAATAATAAATAAATAATCATAATATTATAATTAATTGAAAGTTACGTAAAAATAAGATGTGAAAATATTTGAGTGCATGCATATGTGTGGTAGGCATATCTAACCCCATCTTTCCCTCCAAAGAAAAAAAAAACATAAACTTAGTTAAAAATCAAAAAGAAAATTATAATAATATTTTGGTTAACAAAAATATTCAAATTAAATTTTGCGGCTACCGAAGGGTTTTATGTGTCACTGTAAGCGAGCGCACTCCCTTACCGTGTAAGTCACATCATAGCCCAAAAACAAAACCAAAGCAAGAAATTTGTCCAACAGATAGAAAGGCCTTTCATCGCTGGATTGCATCACCCACATACATACCTATCACAATAAAATATGTAAGTAATATTGTACCAATATCTTTGTTGCCTTTGTTATTGTTAAAATTTTTTGCTTTGATTTGCAACCAAGACAAATCGGCATATTAGTGGGCATAATTACCTACTCACTTTACAAACGTATGTACATACATCGGTACACCTGTTGTGCGTACTTATGTATGTAAATTCGTAGAAATCGTTTTGTAGCTAAAAATGGTCTACATAGCTATGTATGTAAAGCCGAGATGGGCACATTAAGTTAAAAATATGTACGTTCAATCGCTTACATTCTTTTTTCTTTAAAATTTAATTATTTACCATAATTATTTGGTGGGGTTGCGTTAATACACACCAAATAAACTACTTTATTGTGTAAAATGTATAAAAATTCCAAAAAAATAAAAAAAAGAGAGACAATCATAATTATCATGTGCAAAAGTACAGTCTATCGTGCTTTCGAACCAATTAAGTTTTGATTGTAGTATTTGTAGTTACAGTTCGTAAATTTTGCTACCAAACCTAAACAAGCAAGAAAAAGATTTTTTTTATAATGTAAAAGCAACCAAATAATTGTGGCATGCCCCTCTGATGCAAATATACATACATTTCTACATAGTTGTGAACCGGCATATAATTTTTTTGTACAAATTTAACAAAATAGGAGAACAAAAACTCCATATACATACCTAAAGCAAATAGGGCAAGCAAAAATTCTTTGCAGTGTCTAGCTTGTTGTGGCTTATGATGCCCTGGTATGTCCAGTAATTTCAATCGAGTAAATATATATAATTTTGCCATATGATGATTGATTTACCTTTTGCTCATATGATCTTCCGTCCGTAAGTTTGTTTCATATTCTTTGTCTTTGTTCAAACCGGGTAAATTTAAATATACCTCGTAACAATATATAATATTGATAAATTGTTATAGAGTACGTTTTTGTTCAACAATTTTCGATACGCGTTGAAAGTATAAAAGTTAACACATTTCTAAAACCCATTTTTCATGGAACTCCCCCTTCCTATTAGTTTTCCTACCTACATACACACTTATGCACGTAAATATGAATTTAGTTCCAAATGTAAGTTAAAGAAAAACAGAAAGAAAAAAAAAACGTTTACCCAAAAATATGAGAAAATAAAACCAGCTAGTAACGTTTATGACGCCCGGGTATTTTCAGTAAACTACCTATGTCAATAAGGCTTTTGTCATCTGATATACCTTAATGATAGGAACTTATTTGGATATTAATGTACTAACGTACATGTTACGTCATTCATTTGGTTAATAGTTTTTGAAAATCATGTTATTTATTTAAATCAATTTATTATGCTGGAGAATGGAAAGGTTTTCTATTCAATTATGGTTTCGGTCCAAAATTTTTAACCCGCATGGAAGTTATAAGCCTTAAGAGAAAAAAAATTAAATTTATTTTAATAGTTAAAAATACAACTTGTTATGGAATGCCCCCAGCTGATCTTAGTCCATGCACATACACATTTATTTACTTACCTATAAACATATCCTAGTTGTAGTTGAAACAAAAAAAAAAAGAAGGGAAAAATCGAAAAAAAAAAAAAACTATGTTACCTAAATATGAACCTTAAATATAAGAAAAAAAAGCGTAAGATAGTGTTTTTTATGATAGCCTGGTATGACATGCCACCTGAAAGAGAGTTAAATTATAACTAGATACCTTTAGTACAACTAACAACTTTATACATAAGCCGCTAATAAGCGTGTATGTAAGGTTGTCCTAAAAATTTTATATATTTTAGTGACGAATATTAAGAACTAAGGCTAATCCTAAACATCTATCCATTAAGGATTCAATTTTTGATTGTAGTCTTAATGATTATGGTTAATAAACGATGAATTGTTATCAACTTGAAAATATGATTCTGTAAGTTTTTGTATGTTCCTGGAGGCAAATGTGTTGATGACATAAAAGGTAGTATACGTTTTTTTCGGGATCTTCGAATTCTATTCGCATCAAAGATCATGGTAGGGCAGGGTAAAGTCAGCGAGTGTCGACTATCAGCTTAGACCTCGCCCCAATATTCACGTAAACAGATGTCCGCTTTCACCTCTCTAGCATTTAAAGTTCGTTGTTTGGTTCTTTTGAGTTGGTTAGTTACCGATCTCGTTTTTTTGTTTCATTTCGTACATATGTATCTAGTTTTTGAGTTAAGGGAGTGTAGCTCCTGTATTTAGATTCTGGTTTGGAGTCCTAAAATTAAACTTTATGTAACGTCGGTTGAGACACGGCAAACACCCACCCCATCCCGAAGGAGCTACGGTCAAGAGGACTCCCCCGCCGTGACCTCTCAACTGCCTGTGTGGTTACCAGAATTCCACCAAATGGTAACGTGGAATCACACACACATACAAACATTATATACCCCTTCTCTGCGGGGTAGGTTACAAAAATTTTTAGCGCCTAACGTGTGGGGCTAGCTAATGTAAGCTTTTGGCTCAGCTAATGCCAGCTGTTGCAAGCTAACTCTCGCTAAGGCCAGCGATAACCTTCCCAAATGTTGAGATGCAAACACCAAATCTCTGTTGATTTGATTATGATCGTGTGTAGACGTACACACACATATGTATGTAGATCAATGATTAGCTTTTTATTAGCTGCCGCACAGCTTTTGGTTGTGTTAAAGTAAATTGTTATTGAATTATACATATTAAACTAATATCGCATCACACCTGCCGATGTTGTTTAGATGGGTTTCGTCTAACTTCCGCAAGAGAAGATGTGGTAATGGATAGTCTAGTTTGATAAAACTACGATGCTGGTGATGCAGCCTGTATACTATGCCCAGAATTGATTCTAACTTTCAATTGTCATAATCTCGAATAGGTTTACATATGGCTTGGATCCTCATTTTGTAATATTCTTATTGTTGTCTGGAACACTCTGAGTGTGGATTTCGTTGCGAACGGTCGTGTTTTGAAGTCGCGGACAGTGGTGTAAAGAAATTCGTTAAGTGCGTTGAGTGAGTTTTAGTAGCATAAACAAAGGGGCGAAAAAAACCTTTGTTTGTGTAATTTAGTGCAAAGTGTTAGACATTTGGAGCCCCAATTTAGCGGTCAGTCGAAGGTCAATCTCCGGCGGAGCCCTAATTTTGTGCGCGTGATTTTGGTTGCTACCAATTTTCGCCCTAACCTCAAAGTGCTTGCACGTGGGGGTAGACTTGTGTGTGCGCGCATACAATCGGCTGTGAGTTAGTACCCAGTGGAAAACTTGTGTGTGACTACACACTGTTCCGCTTGGGAACAGTGTTGGACTACTTGCTTAGTGAGCAATTGTGGACTGCCTGCGTGAGGGGGCATAAACCCGTACTCAAATCAGTGGCTGTACCAGCTGTAGTGTTTATAGTCTGCCCGTTCAGCTCGGCGTAGCTTTCGTGCCGGTCGACTCGTCCCCGATACGGGGAGCAGTGTTCCGTCCGTCGGGGCGGTGGTAGTGACCACGTCAGCATCTGCTGACAAAGAGCGCACGAGCTACGTCACCGCGCTATTGCTATAGCTGACGGGTTTGGCTGCTACTGCTGCTGACCACTGGTTCTGAGTGGTTATAGCCCTCTAACTCAGAGCAGCCTGCATTTGCCCGGTGGGCGCCGGTTTTCCACTGGTTTATACTTCCACAGTCGTGACGTAAAAGTGTAACCAGGTTTGCCTCTGTGGACAGGTGCCTTGTGGTAATGAAGGGTGGTGCAAAAAAGCGCCCGGGGCCGCGTTCCGTCGGAGGTCGTTCTTCGACGGCCGCTGATGGGTCGACCTCGGGAGAGGACAAGGGTGTTAGTGCGCGACAATTTTTAAAAGCGAACTCAGGTAAGCCTGCCGTTGTGCAAACCTCAAGTCGCAAAGCAGAAGCCAGGTCGAAAAATTCGGGTAAGTCGGGGATACCGGTGGCGTCGGGGAAGGCGACCACCTCGAAAATCGGTGAGCAGGGGGGTAAGGGCGGGCCGAGTAAGTCCGCGAAGTCGGAGGATGAGGAGAGTATTCTCCCGAAATCCGACGACGACGCGGACTTAACCAGTCTGCCGGAATCCGGGCTATCTGGGGTATGTCCCTTAAGCTGGGACAAATCCGATGTAGCAGGGGGTGCAGGTTTCGTTGCTGAGTCCGTGGTGACTACTGTCGCTGGCGCCTCAACCGACGGTAAAGCAGCCGATGGCGTGCCAGTGACTGCTGCTGACGGTGAGGATGCAATCGACGGTAGTGTAACTGCGGGCAAGGACGCAAACGAGCCGAGTAAGGTAACGGAAGGGGAAATAGTTTCTGGGGGAGTGAATGTTGAGGCATCCGGGGAAAATGGCGCTTGCAGTGGTGCCTTGTGTAGCCCCCCTGCCGGTACCGAGCCTTCCGGTGGTCAGTCCGCTGGGGGCAAAGCTACTGGTGGAGGATCCGCTGAATCTGGCGCTGGTGCCTGCGCTCCCAGGGCTACTTTTGGAGCGGATAACTACTGGGTTGTCGCCCTAAAGAAGGTCACCGCTAGTTTTAGTAGAGTGGTCTTTGGCGACAGTAGCGCAGATCTCAAGTCTGCGGAGAGGCTGATGAAGGTTTCCTCGGAGAATGAGGGCCTCCTAATGACGGTTATTGCCGAGAATGCTAGACTTCGCGGACAAATTGAGGCGATGACACTTCGGGGCGTCAAGGTGAGGGTGCATCCCCACGCGGTGGTGGACCTACCACCGCGGATCGCTCGGCGATGCCGCCCCCGGGAACGACGGTTCCGGCTGCCATTGTACCTGCGGTTGCTGTTCCAAAGCCGCTTCATACCTGGTCGGCGGTCGTCAAGGGCAGCAAACCCGGGGTGTTCGCAAAAGAGGTAGTTGATAAGGAGGTTGGGCCGACACTTGGTGTACGAGTGCATCAAGTGAAACCCGTGCGGTCTGGTGGGGTAGTTATTCGCCTACCCTCCAAGGAGGGGTGGGACAAAGTTCTCGGGAACAAGAAGTTTTCGGATGTGGGGTTGGAAGTATGCGAGAACCGGAACCAAGGCACCAGGGTGGTCATTCGGGGAGTTTACGCGCAAATCTCCCCTGACGAGTTTATGGAGGAGGTCTTTCGCCTAAACCTCACGAAGGTCGACCCTGAGTGTCAGAAGTCAGAGGTTAGGCTGATCAGCCGACCTTGGAAGACGGACGTCGATGGAGCAACGGTGACCGTCACCCTGGAGGGACCGGACAAGTTAATGTCCTCCCTCTTGGATGCCGGCCGTTGCTACGTTAAATGGTTTTCCTTCCTGGTTCGGCCAGAGAACCAAACCAAACCTGAGTTTGGTCACCAGGTGAGGGACCGTGGGTTGAAGGCTGCCGTCTGCCGGAGGTGCGGGCAGGAAGGGCATATTGAGGCAAAGTGCCCTAATGGGGTGCATTGCCGAAATTGCGCATTTAGGGGCAGATCCGCCGCACATCTTATGATGTCGGCGGAATGCCCGACATATGCTGCCGTTGTTGCCCGTGCACTCGCCAGACATTAATGGGTTTAGTTCTTCAACTCAACTGTCAGGGAGCGTACTCCGTTGTGTGTGAATTGGGGACGCGTATGGCTGATGAGAGTTGCAGTATTGCCCTGCTCCAGGAACCCTACACTACCAATGGTGTGGTGAGAGGGCTTCCTGGAGGGTTTAGGTCCTTTTGTGGCCTTCGGGGCAATGCTGCAGTTGTGGTGAATGAGCCTAATTATCAATGCTTGTTGCTGAATGCGTCTGATTGGGGAGTATGTGTGAAAATTGAGGGCTCTTTCGGTAGAGCCATCTTTGCAAGCATATACTGTAAGTTTGGGGAACCCATGGAACCACATATCCAATACCTCGATACGGTGCTACTACTTGTGAGTAGCACGCCAGTTATCATTGGTATGGATGCCAATGCCGTATCCCCTATATGGCATAGCAAAATATCCTAGATATGCTAGTCATGGACGGGGAGAAGCGTTGGGCGAGTGGGTACTCACTTCCCACGTTCATGTTGTGAACGAACCGAGTGAGTGGTACACATTCGATGGGCCCATGGGCAAGAGTGACATTGATGTTACTCTCATGAATGAGCCAGCATCGAGAGCGTTCAGTTGCGGATGGAGAGTAAGGGGGGGGGGGGGGGGGGGGGGGGGGGTGAGGGGATAAGCGACCATAATCTCATTGAGATTGTGGTTGCCCCCCGTACCACCTTACCGAGGTATCAGCCTTCTTCCAGTGCTGGAGAGGGTTATGGTTGAGCGGCTTCAGGAGCTAGTTGGGGGTAACCAGTCGGATAGACAGTTTGGGTTCAGGAAAGGACGCAGCATTGAAGACGCCTGGATGCATGTCCAAGACTGTGTAGAGAGAAGCTCCAATATATATGCCCTTGGCATATTTATTGACCTCAGGGGGGCGTTTGACTTCCTGCGCTGGGATAGGGTTATCGAGCGGTTAGTGGAGCTCGGCTGCCCAGAAATTTCTATTTGGGAGAGCTATTTCTCGGAAAGACGAGTTACTATCGTTGGTGCCTGTGAAAGTGTGGAAAGGGAGGTGGCTCGAGGTTGTCCGCAGGGATCCATCTGTGGTCCATATATATGGTACATGATGATGGACTCCTTGTTAAGGCAACTCGAGCATCTTTGCAAACTCTGCGCCTATGCGGATGACCTCCTCTTATTAGTGGAGGGGGATTCTCACGCCAGCATTGAGCGTACCAGCGAGTCCCTATGTCAAATAGTGGCTGGCTGGGGCGCCCATGTTGGCGTAGAGATTTCGATGGACAAAACTGAGATGATGTTGCTTAAGGGCAGATTGTCACAGAATCTCCCACCGGTTGTCCGCATCGGCGGGGTCAGCATCAGATATGTGACGAAAGTCAAATACCTGGGGCTAACTATGGGTTAGTGAATGAACTTTCTGCCACACTTGGATGCTGTCAGGGACAAGATGCAGAATATTTCGGGGCAGTTACGACGCATCATTCGGAGTGACTGGGGCCTGAGTCACCGTGCCGTTCGTACAATATATCGTGGCCTATTCGTAGCATGTGCTACTTTTGGTGCCGCCATATGGTATAGAACGGTCATGACTGCTCATGGTCAGAGGCGCGTGCTGAGCATACAGAGGTGCATGATCCTCCCATGCTTGCCCTTGTGTCGTACCGTATCTACGGATGCGATGCACCCACCTCACCCCTAGGCGGCCGGTTCACAGTAGGTGGATACTCAACCGGAAGTGGCTTCGGCTGCGAAAGTCATACCAAGACTTTAAAGTGGTACCATGGGGAACAGATAGCCCGCGGAGCTTGCTCCGTTTCTGTTCGTTTGCGGTTGGCCCCTTTGGGAGCATCGTGGTGGCTGTGGTTGATATCCGAATGCGGTAAGAGTTGGTCAGCTCGAATGTGGAGATGCATTGCAACCGGGTGCCATGACCCATAGAATGGAAGAGGTGTTAGATAGGCCTCCAACCCCACCAAGGTGATGATGTGTCCACTCACATTATCGATTGGTACCAAGGCAAGCGAGAGTTGGGGGCTGGTCAGACCTGCTTTGACCTGTGTACTTGGTACATACGTGAGGTTAGGTCTTCGAAGACAGGTATTCACGTAAAACCTACACTCGCTGTAGTCTGGAACTTGTGAGCATGCAGCCTTGCGTCCACTGGCCGAACAATAAGAATTGCGCAACTTTTGATCTTCCTCCATTTAGTATACTTTCGTTCTTAGATTCAATAACCCAATTTAAATTTTCACGGTCATAAAGTTAATGTGTATTATTGGTCAATAATACTACCTTTTTGTTTTTGTTATCAACACATGTCGTACCCAGGAACAGTATAGTTTTGTTATTTTGAAATAATGCCCTTACACAGAAGTCCACAACAGCCCCCGCGGTCAGGACTTGCCACAGAAAACCAATGTGATATTTGTAGTCAGGAAATAAACAATACTCACCCTTGTTTTTTGTTACCCTGCAAACATCTTTTTCATAAACTGTGTTTTGAAAGTTGGTTCGATGAGAATAATGTTTGCTACATTTGCAAAAAAGAAATAAGTCAGCGAGACTTGAAAGTAGTAGTAGGAAACTGCTCACCAGGAGCAATTCTAAAGATATCTTCTGCTTCAGCCGCCGATAGAACAATCATAACCCGCAGTTTGACGAGTGCGTTTAATCAAACGGAGACTTCACAACCTCAAGATTTACATGGCGACGTAACGACGAGGCTGGCGCAATGCAGTCGTCTGCATTAGATAATAGTCATAGCCTGGATAATACTCACGTTCCTCCACCCAGACAATCAAATAGAAGACGAGGTAGACCCAATCGTTCTGGAAATACCCATCGAAATAATGAGGTAGACTACACCGTAGTTCAAGGAATGATTGAACAATCCATCACCCGTATCATGACAACGTTAAATGGTAACAATAACTCTAACTCCCAGCCAAGCTCTAGCCCTAGCAATACCCAAGGATTATTACCTGCGATTCGCGAGATTCAGTCGCCAGCGGTAGTTCCTCGAAAGGTTGCAAACACCATGCAAAAGTGGAATCTCCAATTCGATGGATCTTCTGAGGGGTTAGGAGTCGAAGAATTTATTTATCGCGTGAAGTCCCTCACGGATGAAACTTTAGATACTGATTTTACTTCTATGTGCAAGCACATACATATACTTTTTGTTGGAAAAGCACGAGAGTGGTATTGGCGATACCAAAAACAAGTCAATCAAATCGTTTGGTCGAACATTTGTGCATCCCTTCGCCAACATTACAAAGATTATCGTTCTGAGGTTATGAGTCGATAAATGGTTAGATCCAGGAAGCAAAATCCTGGTGAATCATTTTCGGCGTATTATGATGCCGATGCTTCCCTAATTGACAAATATTCGGTCAGAATAGAGGAAGAAGAATTATTAGAGATACTTAAACATAACTTACGCCCAGAAACCCGACAAAAACTGTTGTACCAGCCGGTACACTCTATTGGTCATTTGCGTCGTTTGGTCAAAATGGGTGAAAACTTGACACAAGAGCTTAGTGGTCCAATAGACACCCTTAGTAAACCAAAACCAAATTTCAATCGACGCCAAGTATGTAGTCTGGATGAAGCAGAGCCAGTTCATTCCGACAATGAAACAACGGAAGTTGAGTTAGCAGCCATTCACAGTAGCCAAGCAAGTTTTCGGAAAACCGACGCACTGGTGCATCCAATCCGGATGCCCCCGCAAGCCTAAATAGTTTACCTTTGCCTTTATTACAAAGGGAGCCTTTAACAAAAGACTCGTCCACGCAGGTAGAAAATATTCCCGAAAATGTACCCATTCGATTTCGTCCTTACGAGGCGATTTGGCAAAATTATTTGCAAGTGAGAAATAGAATCTTTAGTGATGTTAAACCCAAGATTTGTAAACGACGTTTAAGACTGAAATCATTTTACGAAAATGTAAAAAGAAACCAACAGCTGTTAGTGTCAACAGTCTTTAGCAACCAAAGTGATTTGCGTAGCTACGCCGATGTTTCCTTCCTTACATTTTCCGAACTAGGTTTGTTAGATACTGGTGCAAATATTAGTTGTATTGGCTCATCGCTTGCGTCCGAAGATTTTACGAGGTTTCCTGAATTCACACGTTTGAAGTCACATGCCACAACCGCTGATGGGGGAAAACAGCATATCATAGGAGTACTGGACGTTATTATGACCTATAAGTCACTACAGAAGCCAATTATACTATATGTTATACCATCTATCAAACAAAAACTCATTTTAGGCCATGACTTTTGGAAAGCCTTCGAGCTTGCTCCAAATGTCATATGTTCCCTCGAACAATTCCCTGATTCCATTACATCTGACGAAGTCAACTTGTACCCATTGAGTCAACAACAAAAGCAGCAGCTAGAAGTTGTTAATCATCTGTTTCCCAGTGCTTCGGAAGGTTTAGGTCGCACTACTTGGATACAGCATGATATCGATGTAGGAAGTGTGAAGCCTATTAAACAGCGTTTTTACCCAGTAAGTCCAGCGGTGGAAAAGCTTCTTTATCAAGAAATTGACCGTATGCTGGAACTTGATGCGATTGAACCTTCTGAAATCGCGTGGAGTTCTCCAATGAGACTTGTTATTAAGCCTAACAAAGTTCGACTTTGCTTAGATGCTCGTAAGCTTAACGATGCTACAAAAAAGATGCGTATCCATTACCTAGCATCGATGGTATTTTTTCTAGACTGCCTAAGGCAAACATAATTACCAAATTAGATTTAAAGGATGCGTATTGGAAAATAGAGCTCAGTCCCGAGTCTAAACATTTGACAGCCTTTACGGTTCCGGGTCGTCCGCTATACCAATTTAAGGTAATTCCGTTCGGCCTTTGTAACGCGCCGTCGACCATGTGTAGATTGATGGACACAATCATTCCGCCAGACCTCCGACATTGTGTGTTCGGATATTTAGACGATTTATGTATTGTGTCCGAAGACTTTTCATCACATCTGGCTGTTTTAGTTCGCCTCGCGGAGCAGTTTCGTAAAGCCAATTTAACGCTCAACGTAGCTAAGAGTCAATTTTGCGTAACAAGCATTAACTATCTAGGATATATCATCGGCAGTGGAGGTATACGTACAGATCCTGAAAAGATAGCTTGCATCTTGAATTGGCCCGCGCCAAGAAATCTGAAACAGGTGCGAGGATTTCTCGGTGTCTGCGGATGGTATCGTCGATTCATCCACAACTTCGCCGAACTTACTTATCATATAACGGAAGTACTTTCGACAAAGAAGAAGTTTGAATGGACATCCGAGGCGCAGCGAGCCATGGATCAGTTGAAACAAATATTGACCTCTGCCCCGGTCTTAACAAATCCCGATTTCGAGAGAAAGTTTTATTTACACTGTGATGCCAACAATGAAGAAAAACCCATCGCTTTCATGTCAAAAAAATTGAGCCGTGTCCAACGCAATTATAGTGTGACGGAGCGCGAGTGTCTGGCCGTAATACTTGCCATTGAGAAATTAAGGTGCTACTTAGAACTTCAGGAATTTGAGGTGGTGACGGACCATTCGAGTCGTTTATGGCGGTAGACTGGCACGGTGGATATTCAGGTTGCAACAATTTAAGTTTTCGATTTCCCATAGGAAAGGTAAAGAACATGCTGTTCCGGATGCTTTGTCCCGGCTAGAGGAAGACGAAATAGCTGAATTGGATATGGGACCTGTAATAGACATCGAATCAAATGCTTTTGACGACGATGCCTATGCAAAGCTTAAAGTTAAATACCGAGAAAACAAAGAGAAGTTTCCTGATATAAAAATCGTAGACAAGTCTATGTATATGCGTACAGAACATGCAATTGGTAATGAAGTTGAGGATAAGTATTCTTGGAAATTATGGGTTCCCGAAAGGCTAAGGAGCGATGTGCTCAAGCAGGCCCATGAGAGTTGCACTTCATCTCATGCAGGTGTACAGAAGACCATTGAGAAGTTGCGGCGTTATCTTTTTTGGCCTGGTTTAGCAAAAGATGTACGCGCTTATATATCTCAGTGCGACAAGTGTAAGAAGAACAAAGCCACAAATGTAACTCTTCGTACACCCATGGGTTCCCATAGTCAGACGTGTAGACCGTTTCAACGGTTATATATTGACCTGCTTGGCCCGTATCCGCGCAGCAAAACCGGCCATATATGGATTCTAATCGTCTTAGACCATTTCAGCAAGTATCATTGGATACAACCCCTTAAAAAGTTTACGCCTGCGGCCATCCAAGACAATTTGTTATAGAATATATTTCATAGATTCGGTGTGCCCGAAACTATAGTCAGTGATAATGGCACACAGTTTGAGTCTAACCACTTTAACGCCTTCCTGACAGAGCTTGGTATTCATCATTTGTATACTGCGTTGTACTCCCCTCAAAGTAATGCTGCAGAGCGGGTGAATCGTTCACTATTATCCGCTATTCGGTCATACTTGAAGCGTGATCAGACCGAGTGGGACGTACACTTGACTAGTATTTCATGTTCTTTACGATCATCATTGCATCAATCCCTAGGGTGTTCTCCATATAGAGCTTTATTCGGATTGGACATGATAACGCATGGATCAGATTATCAGTTATTGAAGGAGTTATCGCTGTTAGAAGAGCCAGTTGAGCCGATTGCGCGATCAGATAATTTGGCCTTGCTTAGAAAAGATATTCAAGCAAACATAAAAAGCTTATGAACGCAATGAAAAACAGTATAACTTGCGCTCAAAGCCAGTGTCGTTCAGGGAAGGTCAAGAACTCTATCGTAGAAATTTTGTCCAAAGTAAATTTACTCAAAATTTTAATGCCAAACTAGGTCCACTGTTTGTCAAATGCAGAGTTCGTAAAAAACTTGGAAACTGCTACTATCAACTTGAAGATTAGCAAGGTAGAGGGATAGGTACTTATCATGCTAAGGACATTCGTAGTTAGTTCCCCCTAATACTACGTCTTACGGTGTCGTATTATAGGGTTTTGTTATGGTCACTTGGGCTGCAATATGTCTTTTGGCGTGTACCTATCCCCTTTTGAAATAAAATGCCTCGCATGCGAGAAATTGACTTAAGAACTTTATTGCCGCTCTAGGGCATTTAATTGATTACCTCTAGTAAAAACGACAAATTGTCACCTATTGGCTGAAACGTGAACAATAATCGCTTGGATTTTCCCAAGGTAAATCTGTCCGAAATTTCAAATGCTGAAATGCGCCAGAGTTAGTTAAATATGTCTCGTAGGCTAGAAAAATTGCAAACAGTAGCAAAATCAAATCATTCACGTCATTCTGTCTTAGTTTTATTACAATGATTGAAAAGACGCATTTAAGTGACATTAAACATTTTCTCAAACGAAGTTAGGAAAGTGTCAAAAACAGAAGCCAAAATATAGGAAGCCCGAGGGTATAAAAGAGCCTGAACGGCTACAGTTAGCTCTCCTTCCTGTTTTTCATCGTACCAGACGGACAGCTCCAGTAAAGATATTCAGGCAGTTCCCGTATACCACATGGGTTTTGTTTTCGCTTAATAAGGTAAGACATTTCCATTTAAATCTCCTTAGATAGGAAATAATTATAGGGCATTTTTCTTCAATAGGCGTGACTACCATATAGACAGAAATTCCTACCCACACTCATCGCCTCCTGACAAGTTGGAAATCTCTTTCACAATGCACATAGGTGAGGGTGTGGAAGCTTTTTTGGTTACGAACCATTGGTACAAATTGATGCTGAGGAGCATCAAGAGTGAGCCTCCACTAATTCCCACGCGACCAACGAAGATTAGGAATCTAGAAGGATCCTAGGCTACCCCACCTCATTCAAGCACCATCAGGCGCACATAAAGTAGGCAGCATTTTCGTCGCTGTTTGCCATCCACCACCCATTTGCAGAACAAATTAGTGCACAGTGTGACAAAAATTAAAATTGGTCATAGTGAAAAAAAAAAATTAATAAAATAACATAAAATAATAAGTTTAGAGCAGTGAATTAAATGGAAAAAGCTAGGAAAAGTATTAAAAATTAGTGTTAAAGAGAAGATTTAGTAGATTTAGTGTTATATCAACAAAATAAATAAATAATCATAATATTATAATTAATTGAAAGTTACGTAAAAATAAGACGTGAAAATATTTGAGTGCATGCATATGTGTGGTACGCATACCTAACCCCATTTTTCCCTCCAAAGAAAAAAAAAACATAAACTTATTTAAAAATTAAAAAGAAAATTATAATAATATTTTGGTTAACAAAAATATTCAAATTAAATTTTGCGGCTACCGAACGGTTTTATGTGTCACTGTAAGCGAGCGCACTCCATTACCGTGTAAGTGACATCATAGCCCAAAAACAAAACCAAAGCAAGAAATTTGTCCAACAGATATTCCAACTGCATCAACACCGCTGAAAGGCCTTTCATCGCTGGATTGCATCACCCACATACATACCTATCACAATAAAACATGTAAGTAATATTGTACCAATATCTTTGTTGCCTTTGTTATTGTTTAAATGTTTTGCTTTGATTTGCAACCAAGACAAATCGGCATATTAGTGGGCATAATTACCTACTCACTTTACAAACGTATGTACATACATCGGTACACCTGTTGTGCGTACTTATGTATGTAAATTCGTAAAAATCGTTTTGTAGCTAAAAAGGATCTGCATAGCTATGTATGTAAAGCCGAGATGCGCACATTAAGTTAAAACAAGTAAGGAAGGCTAAGTTCGGGTGTAACCGAACATTACATACTCAGTTGAGAGCTATGGAGACAAAATAAATTTTCCCTTCCCATCCCCTTCCCTTCCCATGTAGGAAAATGAACCTAGGGTAACCCTGGAATGTGTTGTTTGTACGATATGGGTATCAAATGAAAGGTGTTAATGAATATTTTAAAAGAGCGTGGGCCTTAGTTCTATAGGTGGACGCCTTTACGAGATATCGCCATAAAGGTGGACCAGGGGTGACTCTAGAATTTGTTTGTACGATTAGGGTATCAAAAGAAAGGTGTTAATGAGTATTTTAAAAGGGAGTGGGCCTTAGCTCTATAGGTGGACGCCTTTTCGGGATATCGTTATAAAGGTGGACCAGGGGTGACTCTAGAATGCGTTTGTACAATATGGGTGTCAAACGAAAGGTGTTAATGAGTGTTTTAAAAGGGAGTGGGCCTTAGTTCTATGCGAGATATTGCCATAAAGGTGGATCAGGGGTGACTCTAGAAATTGTTTGTACGATATGGGTATCAAATGAAAGGTGTTAATGAGTATTTTAAAAGGGAGTGGGCCTTAGTTCTATGGGTGGACGCCTTTTCGAGATATCGCCATAAAGGTGGACCAGGGGTAACTGTAGAATTTGTTTGTACGATATGGGTATCAAATTAAAGGTGTTAATGAGTATTTTAAAATGGAGTGGGCCTTAGTTCTATAGGTGAACGCCTTTTCGAGATATCGCCATAAAGGTGAACCAGGGGTGACTTTTGAATTTGGTTACGATATGGGTATCAAATGAAAGGTGTTAATGAGTATTTTATAAGGGAGTGGGCCTTAGTTCTATGGGTGGACGCCTTTTCGAAATATCGATATAAACGTGGACCAGGGGTGACTCTAGAATTTGTTTGTACTATATGGGTATCAAATGAAAGGTGTTAATGAGTATTTTAAAAGGGCGTGGGCCTTAGTTCTATAGGTGGATGCCTTTTCGAGATATCGCCATAAACGTGGACCAGGGGTAACTGTAGAATTTGTTTGTACGATATGGGTATCAAATTAAAGGTGTTAATGAGTATTTTAAAATGGAGTGGGCCTTAGTTTTATAGGTGGACGCCTTTTCGAGATATCGCCATAAAGGTGGACCAGGGATGACTCTAGAATGCGTTTATACAATATGGGTATCAAACGAAAGGTGTTAATGAGTATTTTAAAAGGGAGTGGGCCTTAGTTCTATGGGTGGACGCCTTTTCGAAATATCGATATAAAGGTGGACCAGGGGTGACTCTAGAATTTGTTTGTACGATATGGGTATCAAATGAAAGGTGTTAATGAGTATTTTAAAAGGGAGTGGGCCTTAGTTCTATGGGTGGACGCCTTTTCGAAATATCGATATAAAGGTGGACCAGGGGTGACTCTAGAATTTGTTTGTACGATATGGGTATCAAATGAAAGGCGTTAATGAGTATTTTAAAAGGGAGTGGGCCTTAGTTTCATAGGTGGACGCCTTTTCGAGATATCGCCATAAAGGTGGACCAGGGATGACTCTAGAATGCGTTTATACAATATGGGTATCAAACGAAAGGTGTTAATGAGTATTTTAAAAGGGAGTGGGCCTTAGTTCTATGGGTGGACGCCTTTTCGAAATATCGATATAAAGGTGGACCAGGGGTGACTCTAGAAGTTGTTTGTACGATATGGGTATCAAATGAAAGGTGTTAATGAGTATTTTAAAAGGGAGTGGGCCTTAGTTCTATGGGTGGACGCCTTTTCGAAATATCGATATAAAGGTGGACCAGGGGTGACTCTAGAATTTGTTTGTACGATATGGGTATCAAATGAAAGGCGTTAATGGGTATTTTAAAAGGGAGTGGGCCTTAGTTTCATAGGTGGACGCCTTTTCGAGATATCGCCATAAAGGTGGACCAGGGATGGCTCTAGAATGCGTTTATACAATATGGGTATCAAACGAAAGGTGTTAATGAGTATTTTAAAAGGGAGTGGGCCTTAGTTCTATAGGTGGACGCCTTTCTGGGATATTTTTATAAAGGTGGACCAGGGTTGACTCTAGAATGCGTTTGTACATTATGAGTATCAAACGTAAGGTGATAATGAGTATTTTAAAAGGGGGTGGGCCTTAGTTCTATAGGTGGACGCCTTTTCGATATATCGCCATAAAGGTGGACGAGTGGTGACTCTATAATGTGTTTGTACAATATGGGTGTCAAATTATAGGTATTAATAACAATTTTAAAAGGGAGTGATGGTAGGTGTATATGTGAAAGTGTTTTCGAGATTTCGACCAAAATGTGGACCAGGGTGATCCACAACATCATCTGTCGGCTACCGCTAATTTATTTATATATGTAATACCACGAACAGTATTCCTGCCATGATTCCAAGGGCTTTCGATTTCGCCTTGCAGAACTTTTTCATTTTCTTCTACTTAATAATGGTAGGTGCCACACCCATTTTACAAAGTTTTTTTCTAAAGTTATATTTTGCGTCAATAAACCAATGAAATTACCATGTTTCATCCCTTTTTCGTATTTGGTATAGAATTATGTCATTTTTTTCATTTTTCGTAATTTTCGAAATCAATCAAGCGCTTTCGATGTCAGATTAACACGGACTTTGCATCACCCAATTCACCAAGTTATTAAAAACAAGTAAGGAAGGCTAAGTTCGGGTGTAACCGAACATCACATACTCAGTTGAGAGCTGTGGAGACAAAGTAAGGGAAAATCACCATGTTGTAAAAAGAACCTAGGGTAACCCTGGAATGTGTTAGTATGACATGTGTATCAAATGGAAGGTATTAAAGAGTATTTTAAGAGGAAGTGGACCATAGTTCTATAGATGGACGCCATTTAGGGATATCGCCATAAAAGTGGACCAGGCCTGACTCTAGAATTTGTTTGTACGATATGGGTATCAAATGAAATGTGTTAATGATAATTTTAAAACGGAGTGGGCCTAAGTTCTATAGGTGGACGCCTTTTCGAGATATCGCCATAAAGGTGGACCAGGGGTGACTCTAGAATTTATTTTGTACGATATGGGTATCAAATGAAAGGTATTAATGAGTATTTTAAAAGGGCGTTGGCCTAAGTTCTATAGATGGACGCCGTTTCGAGATATCGCCATAAAGGTGGATCAGGGGTGACTCTAGAATTTATTACGTACGATATGGGTATCAAATGAAAGGTATGAATGAGTATTTTAAAAGGGCGTGGGCCTAAGTTCTATAGATGGACTCCGTTTCGAGATATCGCCATAAAGATGGATCAGGGGTGACTATAGAATTTGTTTGTACGATATGAGTATCAAATGAAAGGTGTTAATGAGTATTTTAAGAGGGCGTGGGCCTTAGTTCTATGGTTGGATGCCTTTTCGAGATATCGCCATAAAGGTGGACCAGGGGTGACTCTAGAATTTGTTTGTACTATACGGGTATCAAATGAAAGGTGTTAATGAGTATTTTAAAAAGGAGTGGGCCTTAGTTCTATATGTGGACGCCTTTTCGAGATATCGCCATAAAGGTGGACCAGGGGTGACTCTAGAATTTGTTTGTACGATATGGGTATCAAATGAAAGGTGTTGATGAGTATTTTGAAAGGGAGTGGGCCTTAGTTCTATAGGTGGACGCCTTTTCAGAATATCGTTATAAAAGTGGACCAGGGGTGACTCTAGAATGCGTTTGTACAATATGGGTATCAAATGAAAGATGTTAAAATGTATTTTAAAAGAGCGTGTGCCTTAGTTCTATAGGTGGACGCCTTTTGGAGATATCGCCATAAAGGTGGACCAGGGGTGACTCTAGAATGCGCTTGTATAATATGGGTATCAAATGAAAGGTGTTAATGAGTATTTTAAAAGGGCGTGGGCCTTAGTTCTATAGGTGGACGTCTTTTCGAGATATCGCCATAAAGGTGGACCAGGGGTGACTCTAGAATTTGTTTGTACGATATGGGTATCAAATGAAAAGGTGTTAATGAGTATTTTAAAAGGGCGTGCGCCTTAGTTCTATAGGTGGACGCCTTTTCGAAATATCGCCATAAAGGTGGACCAGGGGTGCTCTAGAATTTGTTTGTACGATATGGGTATCAAATGCAAGGTGTTAATGAGTATTTTAAAAAGGAGTGGGCCTTAGTTCTATATGTGGTCGCCTTTTCGAGATATCGCCATAAACGTGGACCAGGGGTGACTCTAGAATTTGTTTGTACTATATGGGTATCAAATGAAAGGTGTTAATGAGTATTTTAAAAGGGCGTGGGCCTTAGTTCTATAGGTGGATGCCTTTTCGAGATATCGCCATAAACGTGGACCAGGGTGACTCTAGAATTTGTTTGTACGATATGGGTATCAAATGAAAGGTGTTAATGAGTATTTTAAAAGGGCGTGGGCCTTAGTTCTTAAGGTGGACGCCTTTTCGAAATATCGCCATAAAGGTGGACCAGGGGTGATTCTAGAATATGGTTGTACGATATGTGTATCAAATTAAAGGTATTAATGAGGGTTTTAAAAGGGAGTGGCCCTTAGTTGTATATGTGAAGGCGTTTTCGAGATATCGACCAAAATGTGGACCAGGGTGATCCAGAACATCATCTTTCGGGTACCGCTAATTTATTTATATATGTAATACAACAAACAGTATTCCTTCCAAGATTCCAAGGGCTTTTGATTTCGCACTGCAAAACTTTTTCATTTTCTTCTACTTAATATGGTAGGTGTCACACCCATTTTACCAAGTTTTTTTCTAAAGTTATATTTTGCGTCAATAGACCAATACAATTACCATGTTTCATCCATTTTTTCGTATTTGGTATATAATTATGGCATTTATTTCATTTTTCGTAATTTTCGATATCGAAAAAGTGGGCGTGGTCATAGTCGGATTTCGGCCATTTTTTACACCAATACAAAGTGAGTTCAGATAAGTACGTCAACTGAGTTTAGTAAAGATATATCGGTTTTTGCTCAAGTTTTCGTGTTAACGGCCGAGCGGAAGGACAGACGGTCGACTGTGTATAAAAACTGGGCGTGGCTTCAACCTATTTCGCCCTTTTTCACAGAAAACAGTTATCGTCCTAGAAGCTAAGCCTCTACCAAATTTCACAAGGATTGGTAAATTTTTGTTCGACTTATGGCATTAAAAGTATCCTAGACAAATTAAATGAAAAAGGGCGGAGCCACTCCCATTTTGAAATTTTCTTTTATTTTTGTATTTTGTTGCACCATATCATTACTGGAGTTGAATGTTGACATAATTTACTTATATACTGTAAAGATATTCACTTTACTTTTAAAATTTGAATTTAAAAAAAAAAAATTTTTAAAATTGGGCGTGGTCGTTCTCCGATTTTGTTAATTTTTATTAAACAGGCATGTAGTAATAAGTGTAACGTTTCTGCCAAACTTCATCCTGATATCTTCAACGACTGCCAAATTACAGCTTGCAAAACTTCTAAATTACCTTCTTTTAAAAGTGGGCGGTGCCACGCCCATTGTCCAAAATTTTACTAGTTTTCTATTCTGCGTCATAAGCTCAACTCACCTACCAAGTTTCATCGCTTTATCCGTATTTGGTAAGGAATTATCGCACTTTTTCGATTTTGCGAAATTTTCGATATCGAAAAAGTGGGCGTGGTTATTGTCCGATATCGTTCATTTTAAATAGCGATCTGAGATGAGTGCCCAGGAACCTACATACCAAATTTCATCAAGATACCTCAAAATTTACTCAAGTTATCGTGTTGACGGACAGACGGACGGACGGACAGACGGACGCACGGACATTGCTCAATCGAATTTTTTTCGATACTGATGATTTTGATATATGGAAGTCTATATCTATCTCGATTCCTTTATACCTGTACAACCAACCGTTATCCAATCAAAGTTAATATACTCTGTGAGCTCTGCTCAACTGAGTATAAAAAAGTGGGCGTGGTCATAGTCGGATTTCGGCCATTTTTTATACCAATACAAAGTGTGTTCAGATAATTATGTGAACTGAGTTTAGTAAAGCTATATCGATTTTTGCTCAAGTTATCGTGTTAACGGCAGAGCGGAAGGACAGACGATCTACTGTGTATAACAACTGGGCGTGGCTTCAACCGATTTCGCCCTTCTTCACGGAAAACAGTTATCGTCCTAGAATCTAAGCGCTTACCAAATTTCACAAGGATTGGTAAATATTTGTTCGACTTATGGCATTAAATGTATCCTAGACAAATTAAATGAAAAAGGGCGGAGCCACGCCCATTTTGAAATGTTCTTTTGTTTTTGTATTTTGTTGCACCATATCATTACTGGAGTTGAATGTTGACATAATTTACTTATATACTGTAAAGATATTAAATTTTTTGTAAAAATTTCACTTTTAAAAAAATTTTTTTTAAAGTGGGCGTGGTCGTTCTCCGATTTTTCTAATTTTTATAAAGCATACATATAGTAATACAAGTAACGTTCCTGCCAAATTTCATCATGATATCTTCAACGACTGCCAAATTACAGCTTGCAAAACTTCTAAATTACCTTCTTTTAAAAGTGGGCGGCGCCACGTCCATTGTCCAAAATTTTACTTATTTTCTATTCTGCGTCATGAGTTCAACCCACCTACCAGGTTTCAACGCTTTATCCGTCTTTGGTAATGAATTAGCACACTTTTTCGATTTTTCGAAATTTTCGATATCGAAAAAGTGGGCGTGGTTATAGTCCGATATCGTTCATTTTAAATAGCGATCTGAGATGAGTGTCCAGGAACCTACATACCAAATTTCGTTAAGATACCTCAAAATTTACTCAAGTTATCGTGTTAAAGTACGGGCGGACGGACGGACGGACGGACATGGCTCAATCAAATTTTTTTTCGGTACTGATGATTTTGATATATGGAAGTCTATATCTATCTCGATTCCTTTATACCTGTACAACCAACCGTTATCCAATCAAAGTTAATATACTCTGTGAACTCTGCTCAACTGAGTATAAAAAAAGAAGAAGGGAAAATCGAAACAAAAAAAAAAAAACAAAAACAATGTTACCTAAATATGAACCCTAAATATAAGTAAAAAAGCGTAAGCTAGTGTTTTTTATGATAGCCTGGTATGACAAGCCACCTGAAAGAGAGTTAAATTATAACCAGATAACTTTAGTATAACTAACAACTTTATATCCTGGGGCTTGGTTTTGCCACCCCACCTCATTCAAGCACCATCAGGCGCAAAAAATGAGGCAGCATTTTCGTCGCTGTTTGCCATCCACCACCCACTTGCAGAACAAATTAGTGCACAGTGTGACAAAAATTTAAATTGGTCATAGTGAAAAAATAAAATTAAAAAAATAACATAAAATAATAAGTTTAGAGCAGTGAATTAAATGTAACTAAAAAGAACGATAGAAAGAAAAGAAAATTAAAAGTAAAAAGAGTAAATGTGTTATATCCAAAAAATAAATAAATAATCATAATATTATAATTAATTGAAAGTTACGTAAAAATAAGATGTGAAAATATTTGAGTGCATGCATATGTGTGGTAGGCATACCTAACCCCATCTTTCCCTCCAAAGAAAAAAAAACATAAACTTAGTAAAAAATCAAAAAGAAAATTATAATAATATTTTGGTTAACAAAAATATTCAAATTAAATTTTGCGGCTACCGAAGGGTTTTATGTGTCACTGTAAGCGAGCGCACTCCCTTACCGTGTAAGTCACATCATAGCCCAAAAACAAAACCAAAGCAAGAAATTTGTCCAACAGATATTCCAACTGCATCAACACCGCTGAAAGGCCTTTCATCGCTGGATTGCATCACCCACATACATACCTATCACAATAAAACATGTAAGTAATATTGTACCAATATCTTTGTTGCCTTTGTTATTGTTTAAATTTTTTGCTTTGATTTGCAACCAAGACAAATCGGAATATTAGTGGGCATATTTACCTACTCACTTTACAAACGTATGTACATATATCGGTAGACCTGTTGTGCGTACTTATGTATGTAAATTCGTAAAAATCGTTTTGTAGCTAAAAAGGGTCTACATAGCTATGTATGTAAAGCCGAGATGGGCACATTAAGTTAAAAATATGTACGTTCAATCGCTTACATTCTTTTTTCTTTAAAATTTAATTATTTACCATAATTATTTGGTGGGGTTGCGTTAATACACACCAAACAAACTACTTTATTATGTAAAATGTATAAAAATTCCAAAAACATAAAAAAAAAGAGAGACAATCATAATTATCATGTGCAAAAGTACGGTCTATCGTGCTTTCGAACCAATTAAGTTTTGATTGTAGTATTTATAGTTACAGTTCGTAAATTTTGCTACCAAACCTAAACAAACAAAAAAAAGATTTTTTTTATAATGTAAAAGCAACCAAATAATTGTGGCATGCCCCTCTGATGCAAATATACATACATTTCTACATAGTTGTGAACCGGCATATAATTTTTTTTTGTACAAATTTAACAAAATAGGAGAACAAAAACTCCATATACATACCTAAAGCAAATAGGGCAAGCAAAAATTCGTTGCAGAGTCTAGCTTGTTGATGGCTTATGATGCCCTGGTATGTCCAGTAATTTCAATCGAGTAAATATATATAATTTTGCCATATGATGATTGATTTACCTTTTGCTCATATGATCTTCCGTCCGTAAGTTTGTTTTATATTCTTTGTCTTTGTTCAAACCGGGTTAATTTAAATATACCTCGTAACAATATATAATATTGATAAATTGTTATAGAGTACGTTTTTGTTCAACAATTTTCGATACGCGTTGAAAGTATAAAAGTTAACACATTTTTAAAACCCATTTTTCATGGAACTCCCCCTTCCTATTAGTTTACCTACCTACATACACACTTATGCACGTAAATATGAATTTAGTTCCAAATGTAAGTTAAAGAAAAACAGAAAGAAAAAAAAAACGTTTACCCAAAAATATGAGAAAATAAAACCAGCTAGTAACGTTTATGACGCCCGGGTATTTTCAGTAAACTACCTATGTCAATAAGGCTTTTGTCATCTGCTATACCTTAATGATAGGAACTTATTTGGATATTAATGTTCTAACGTACATGTTACGTCATTCATTTGGTTAATAGTTTTTGAAAATCATGTTATTTATTTAAATCAATTTATTATGCTGGAGAATGGAAAGGTTTTCTATTCAATTATGGTTTCGGTCCAAAATTTTTAACCCGCATGGAAGTTATAAGCCTTAAGAGAAAAAAAATTAAATTTATTTTAATAGTTAAAAATACCACTTGTTATGGAATGCCCCCAGCTGATCTTAGTCCATGCACATACACATTTATTTACTTACCTATAAACATATCCTAGTTGTAGTTGAAACAAAAAAAAAAGAAGAAGGGAAAAATCGAAAAAAAAAAAAAAACAATGTTACCTAAATATGAACCCTAAATATAAGTAAAAAAAGCGTAAGCTAGTGTTTTTTATGATAGCCTGGTATGACATGCCACCTGAAAGAGAGTTAAATTATAACCAGATACCTTTAGTATAACTAACAACTTTATACATAAGCCGCTAATAAGCGTGTATGTTAGGGTTGTCCTAAAAATTTTATATATTTTAGTGACGAATATTAAGAACTAAGGCTAATCCTAAACATCTATCCATTAAGGATTCAATTTTTGATTGTAGTCTTAATGATTATGGTTAATAAACGATGAATTGTTATCAACTTGAAAATATGATTCTGTAAGTTTTTGTATGTTCCTGGAGGCAAATGTGTTGATGACATAAAAGGTAGTATACGTTTTTTTCGGGATCTTCGAATTCTATTCGCATCAAAGATCATGGTAGGGCAGGGTAAAGTCAGCGAGTGTCGACTATCAGCTTAGACCTCGCCCCAATATTCACGTAAACAGATGTCCGCTTTCACCTCTCTAGCATTTAAAGTTCGTTGTTTGGTTCTTTTGAGTTGGTTAGTTACCGATCTCGTTTTTTTGTTTCATTTCGTACATATGTATCTAGTTTTTGAGTTAAGGGAGTGTAGCTCCTGTATTTAGATTCTGGTTTGGAGTCCTAAAATTAAACTTTATGTAACGTCGGTTGAGACACGGCAAACACCCACCCCATCCCGAAAGAGCTACGGTCAAGAGGACTCCCCCGCCGTGACCTCTCAACTGCCTGTGTGGTTACCAGAATTCCACCAAATGGTAACGTGCCTCTTCATATGTGTATGCTTACATGTATGGGGAATCACACACACATACAAACATTATATACCCCTTCTCTGCGGGGTAGGTTACAAAACTCAGTACTTTTGCACAGTCTGCCAACAGTCTGGTCGTAGGAATGGGACCAGTTCATTATTTTCAGACCAGTCTGGGTGAGTCTGACCGAAGGGATGAAACCAGGTCTATATCTATCTTGACCTGAAATTTTTACCACCTCTCAAGATCATTCAACAATTCCGCTAGGTGGCGCATACGTTTTTTCGGTTTGTGTTCTGGCTGATTTTCTGGTTTGTGTTCTGGCTAACTTCCGCTAGGTGGCGCATAAGAAAAAGCTTAGAGCTTTTTACCTTTAGCAGAGCTTTGCCGTAAACATGACAGCATATAAATTATATATATATATATATATATATATATATATATATATATCAACAAACCGCAAAATACATACCTACTCAGATACACCCATCCATATACATACATTTAGATAAGGACTACTTGTCTCAATGTATATAAGTTGGACATCTTTTGATTAAAAAAAACAGGATCGTTAAAAGGGGGGCCCTACATTTTTAAAGAGCCGCAAATTTTTAAATGTTCCCTCATATTTCTAGGCCTGCAAATTTTTAAATGTCCCCTCATATTTCTAATGAGTCCTAGACTTCACCCGAGCCGTTTTAAAGAGTCCCATAGATTTCTAATCGAGAGACCCCCCCGCCCCCCTCTATTTTTTCTCGTATACATAAAGTAGCAGTTGGACACCTGTAGTACCGCCCAATCCCAAGACCCAACTCCCCAACCCCCAACCACCAACCTCCAACCCCAACCCCCATTTTTCTCGTCTACAAAAAGGAGTCGATGGGCACTTGTAGTACCGCCCTCCCCCTTTTTTCGCGTCTGCAAAACGGGCCTGTCGGGCACCCGATCAGGGGCAGATTGTTAACTAAAGGTTATCTTAATATTGAACTCATGATTTTCCATTATTGAACTTTTTTTTCTTTTTATTGGGGTATAAGTTTGTATAATACCTCTGTTTAACAAGAAAAAAACTGTACTGCTTCAAAAGAAACTGTGGTAATAATTTACAATAGGAACCACACTGATAAGAAACCTCAACCTTACAACATTGCAACATATTTATATGTTTATATGTAAATAAAACTTCATGCTGTATTTCATTTAATTAAATTCGTTATCAGAATTTTCCGTAAGTATAAAACACAGAAACCCGATCCGGGCAGATTGAATATTTTATTTGTCTTTTTATTAGGGTATAAGTTTGTATGTACATACTTACACATATGATTGTTTGATTATAAGTTTGTGTACACATGCTGATGCTGGTCCAAATATATATATGCATGTGAGAATTTCGTAATTCCATTTGGGCTCCTTAAAAACGAGAGCATATACATAAATTATATTTTTTAAATATGAATATTGAACATTTTGTGTACATGCCATCACATATGTTTGTACAAGGGAATTTTATTGAACCACACTTATAAGAAACCTCACTTATAAGAAACCTGTTTATTTGTAAATAAAACTTCATGCTGTATTTCATTTAATTAAATTCGTTATCAGAATTTTCCGTAAGTATAAAACACAGAACACCGATCACTTCCCATTTAGTTGAGCTTTACAACTATTTCAAAATTAGCTACCCGTTGAGTTGAACTTTAGCCTGCGCTTCAAAAATCGGAGAAAAAAAACAAAAAACAGAATTTTTTATAAAGATTTAGATCTCGAGCCGACAAAAACATCAAAAAAGGAACCAAACATAATAAAAACTCTAGAAAAAAGAAAATAAAAAAAATAGTATGCCTTCATTTGTGTGCGTGTATTGTAACAAAGAATTTAAATATGATCGCAATTTAAGGCGACATATTAGAAACTATCATGTGAAAGAAATGAATTGCAATGTATGCAAACAAAAGTTTAATAACATTCAAATGTTGTTAACACATAAACGTTTACAACATACAACTAACGCGGATGACCCTATATATTGTGATGTTTGTGCAATTAATATCACAAAAAAACTGTGGTCATATCACATACGGACTAATACACACAAACAAAAGGCTAGACAGAACTTCACTTCTAATGTTAAAAGCATTAAATCAGTATTCAATAAGCGAACCGAATCATTTGTATTTGAAAATAATGTTAAACTAACTCATTATCAAAACATTAAGTTTAATTGCGAGCTGTTTTGTAAATATATTTTGATTAACGAAGACGTAGAGTGTTTGATGGAATTGAAATCACATCAAACCAAGATGACTTTGATTGAATCAACTTCTACGGAAAATGATATTAATCTGTTTTACGAGGACCAGTGTGTTATTTTATCTTCAAAAATGAGCGAATTTCAAGAAAGAGATAGTGGTTGGTCACTAATTGAGATATCACATCTAGATGCGAATATAAATAAATATGGGCCTATTAAAGGCTCAAAATATATACCTTTGCCACCAACAATTCAAAACAAACATTCGTGTATAAATATTCAAAACACAGATGAATACTGTTTAAAATGGGCAATTATATCAGCTCTATATCCTAGAAGTTCTAACACAAATAGATGTTCATCATATGAAGTTGATGATATAAAAGCAGATGTGATAGAACTGCGAAATAATATTACAATCAACTTCCATAATCTAAATTTTCCACTTACGGTTAAACAAATCAAGATATTTGAAGAAAACAATCCTGGCATTAGTGTCAACGTTTTCGGCCTGGATAACACCACTATAGTGGGCCCATATTATTTTGCAAAAGAGGAACGAGAACATCATATAAATTTTTTGTTTAGAGGACATTAACGACTTCCATTACGTTTGGATAAAAAATTTAAGTAGATTAATGGGGATCAAGTTACAAGCTATGAACATAAATTATATTTTTGCAACACATGTATAATCCCCTTCCATACAAACAAAGCTTTATCATACAACAAGGATCATTGCAATAAAATAGTAACAGAGATACCTTCCGAAAATGATAAAGTATTAAACTTTAGTAATTTTAAAAAACAATTAGATGTGCCCTTTGTTATTTATGCAGACTTTGAGTGTATTCTAGAACCAATAGATATTCAAAATTCTAGCAAAGTTAAATCAGTTCAAAAACATATGCCTTACGCTTATAGTTACTATATCAAATGTTCTTATGACAACAGTTTAGATAGTTTTAGAATATATAGCGGTGAGGATTGCACAAACCATTTTTTCAAAAATTTAATTGAAGATGTTTCGAAAATCTATGGTATTATAAATAAAAAAATACCGATGATCCCTGTAACTTGCCATGTGATGCTGATAGCGAGCAGACGTGAAAACCTTGTGCACATTTTTCGAGCAGGAAAATTGTGGTAAAACATTTTAAAAAAATTAATAAAAAGTTGTGCAAAATAAAGTGTTTTGTTCGGGCTTCACAAAATGTATCAAATAATGTAATAATACGGTATTGAATTCCTAATATAATAGGAGTTAACTTTGAGAAAAAAGACTCAAATAAATTTATTAAATAAACAAATTTAAACACATACATATACTAATAAAGGGTGAAGTAAATCGAAATAAGGCAAAAGCAAAATGAGTATGTGCGCGAAATGCAATCACTCTATAAGAGGAGAGACAGGTATACGATGCGAGGATGTGTGTAATAAAGTGTACCATTTAAGCCTTGCATGTGCAGGTGTTGATAAATATTGTGTTAAAATGTTTGAGGAAAACCCTATGGCACGATTTATGTGTGATGAATGTGTTACATATATTTAGAATGTAGACTTGATGCTACAAGAAATGCAAATGAGTGTGAAGAAAAACAATACAATATTAAATGAGTATAAATATGAGTTTGAAGAGGTGATGAAGAAAAGCCAAAATGAAATAAAGGCTTTATTGGAAGCTGTAGAGGGTCGATATACTCAAAGAGTAGCAACTATGGAAAGATCACAAAAGCTTTCTGAAAAAAAAAATTGGTGAAAAAAATTAGTAGTAATAATAAGGAAAAAGGGCTGTCATATGCAGAAGTAATGAAAAATAATAATAAAAAGGTGAAAACAAAGGCAAAGATACTACAGTGCCTGAATTAAAGAAACGTACTCCTATTATTGTTAAACCGAAAGTAAAACAATCGTGTGAAAAAACCAAGAAAGATTTAAACAATAAAATGAATCCTAAGGAACTAAAGATAACAGATATTAAAGCTGGTAATAATGGTATAATGGTGATCGATAGTGTTGATGAAAATGAAAGAGACAAAATAAAAGAAATAATGGACAAAGAAATTAGCAATGAATATGAGATAAAGATACCTCGTGAATATAAACCAAGACTATTTATAACAGGTATGCAATTTGAAAAGAATGGTGATGAAATAACTGAATGTCTATGAAAGCAAAATAAATCCTTTGAACAGGAAAAAAGGTTATCTGTGCCGCCATAAAGCAAAGCAAACTTAATAGCTGGAAAAAGCTCTGCAAAGAAGTTGATCGTGATCTTTGGGGACAATGGTATAAAATAATAATGGGGAAATTCCGCCCACCGAACAAACGATGGATGAGGGAAAGATGCGAAGTATAGTAGATGATCTGTTCCTCACTGGCACAAGCAGAGAGGGTACCACGTCGCCCACGAACACCACGACGTGCAGCCGTTCAGTGAAGGTGAGATAAAAGCGGCCCTACACAGAATGAAGCCCGGTTAAGCGCCAGGACCGGATGGGATACCAGCTGAATCAATAAGACTGGCTGCTAAGAGCAGTCCTGAGTTGCTGCTGCATATGTATAACAAATGCCTGGAAGCCAGGATTTTTCCAACAAGGTGGAAGACAGCGCACGTCGTGCTAATCCCGAAAGGCAAGGGAGACCCGAACTCCCCGTCGTCTTTTCGACTATTATGCATGCTCGACACGGCCGGAAAAATGATGGAAAGGCTCCTTAAACAACGGCTGATAGCAGCCATTGAAGAGGGAGGAGGTCTGTCCAATCGGCAGCATGGGTTCCTGAAAGGTCACTCCACAATAGATGCCATAGCCGAGGTTATAAATGTGGTAAGGAAAGCCGAAATCGCTTGCCACCAAGCTAGGCCGGTTGTCTTACTGGTCACGATGGATGTGAAAAATACCTTCAATTCCGTCAGGTGGGACGACATGCTCGATGCGCTAAAATACTCTTTCAAGGTACCTCCTTATCTACTAGCCATATTAAAGGACTACCTAAAAGATCGCTGGCTCATGTACGAAACAAACCAAGGTCAGAGAAAGGTGAGGATAACATGCGGAGCAGCCCAGATATCGGTGTTAGGTCCCGATCTCTGGAATGCTTCGTATGAGAGCCTCCTGAAAGTATTTTTCTTGTCCCTTTCGCAGACGACGTAGCTGCCGTAATTACAGCACGGAACTCCGAGCTGGCGCAGCTTAAATTAAACCAAGTATGCGCAGTGTAAATGGATGGATGAGTGACCATGGACTTCAGCTCGCGACAGCGAAAACTGAGTTCGTTATCCTCACGAAGAGACGAATTCCCACCATTATGAATATGATGGTTGGAGAACAACAAGCACAAATACGCAGCTCCTCGAAATACCTTGGGGTGAGACTAGATAGCAAGCTAACCTTCTTGGACCACTTTCAAAGAGCCTGCGAGAAAACTGCACAGACCTTAGGATAATTAAATCGATTAGTGGCAAACATAGGCGGGTCAAGGCCATGTATAAGAAAGCTGATTGCTTCCGCTTCGGACTCTATACTCTTGTACGGTGCAGAAATTTGGGCGGATGCAATGAAATTCCGAAAGTTTCGAGCAGCTATTACTTCTGTCCAACGAAGAGGGGCGCTACGAATTGCCTCAGCTTACCGCATGGTATCCGCAGACGCAGTTCTTGTTATTGCGGGAAACATACCGATACATCTTCTCGCTGAGGAGAGGAAATTAATTTACCACCTCCGAGCAGAAGTAAGTACAGATGTTGCTACCGCGCTGGCAATCCGGAGCTGGCAACAGCAATGGAGCTGCATTACTGCAGGCAAGTGGACCAGGGAACTGATTCCCGAGATGGAGCCATGGTTAGAACGGCCACATGGAGAGGTCGACTTCTACCTGACACAGTTTTTAAGTGGCCACGGCTACTTTCGGCAATCCCTCCACAGGATGGGCAAGGTTGAAAATCCGAATTGCTTATACTGTGGGCTCATAGACGACGTACGCCACACCTTTTCGAATGCGATCACTTCTCACAGCAACGAAAAAGTGTGGAAGTAAAACTAGGCGACCTATCCCCGGGCAGTGTCATCCATAAAACGACCTGCGGAAATGACAGATGAGACATGGTCAGCAGATATGCAAGGAATATTCTCCTCGCTAAACGGCAAGATGGTTGCTTAGCCCAATAACGTGAGAGTAGCCGGAGAGCTCACGTAGCACCCTTCCGTACCCGAAGTTATGCTAAACGCGGTCCCAGGTGCGGAAAATACGCGGGCGTAGGAGGTTAGGTTTTAGCCTATGAAGGAAAAGAAAGGGAGTCCTACACTCGGAGAGGCTCGCTGCTACAGAGAGTAGTGGAACAAACGATTACGCCGCTATCATTAACATCGTTACTTTTACCTGCCAAGGTTTTAACGAGACGGAGGCGAAGACGATATTAGCCCACCAGCCTTTTCGACGAGGTGTCACACTCGGCTACTACGCTAGTAGGTATTATTATTATTATTATTAATATTATTATTACTATTTTTATTTTATTATTATTATTATTGTGACGAAAATATTTTTGGAAACTGAACTTTGAAATATATGTCATTGTGAAAATTAATTAGTTTTAGTTTTTGAATTCGTTGGTGAATAAAGAATCAATTTTTCTTACATAAATTTTATTTACGATTTATTCGATTGGCAATCTAGGGATACATTTATTAAAACCCGTAACAATTGGTGTCAGAAGTGAGATTGCTAAACGAATAAGAATTGCAAGATGGTAAAATTAGAAGAGTTGCGAATTCAACAGCTTAAAGCACAACTCGAAATTCGTGGTTTTCCAACAAACGGAAATAAACTAGAACTACAAACACGGTTAAGGGAAGCTGTAGAAGCCGATGGTTTGGATGCGGACGCTTATAATTTTCATGTTTCAGATTTAACCACCAAACCTGAGAGGGCAGAAGGAACGTCGCCTTCAGTAAGTACAAACTTCGACGATTTGCTCATGGCTATTCAAGGCCAGTTGGCTGAAAACTCTAAGAAAATGGCTGAAAGCCTGGAAACTCGGCTGGCTGAAAGATTATCTGAGAGTTTATCGAAAATGTTAGCTTCTTTCAACAAACATACAGCGGAAATTGGTGAGAAAGTTTCAGCAATTGATGAGCAGGTCAAATCTGTTGAGGAAAGAGTCGTCGAGAAGGTTCAATCTATTGAAGAAAGAGTTGGTTGTTTAGAAAACCATATCCGTGATAATACTCGGGCAGCGACAACGATGGTTTCTGGTGGAATGAAATTTAAAGTTCCTCCTTATGACGGGACTATTCCTTTTAAGACTTTTGAGAAGCAGTTTGAGTCGGCAGCAATGAGTAATAACTGGGGTGAAGCTGATAAAGCAACGGCTTTGATCCTTTCGTTAAAAGGTTCTGCAACAGAGGTTTTGAACATAGTACCTACGGGGGAACAGCGCAGTTTTACGGCCATAATGAATGCACTCGAGAGGAAATTCGGCAGTGGACACCGGAAACAGATTTTTCAAATGGAATTGTTGAATCGGTGGCAGAAGCAAGGGGAAACGTTACAGGATTTTTCCACAGAAATTGAATGGTTGGCTCATTTAGCAAACGAGGATGCTTCCAGTGAGTTTATCGAACGTATGAAAATTCAAGCGTTCATGAATGGCATTCGGGACATTGACACTAAGCGCGCAACTTACGCTATGCCAAAGAAAACGTTTGCGGAGACAGTTGCACATGCATTGACTCAAGAAACAGCCACACTTTTGAGCAGACCTTCGCATCGCGCACGTTGGGTAGATGTTGAGGAAAAGCAGTTGCAGACAGTTTGCAATGCTCTAAAATCTGTTCTACCAACGTCGGGAGCTCAGAGGAAGTTTGAAGGTAATTGTTTTAAGTGTGGCAGGAAAGGACATATGGCTCGAAGTTGTTTTGTTGTAGGAAAAGAGCTATCGAATCCACAGCAAAACAGAGCATGCACTGACAGCACAGCAGACATTTCGTTAAACTAAATCGAACCAGCTGCAGGGGGGTCAAGCTGGTTCCCTCATTTGGGTACCCCATTATCACAATTTCGCAAATAGGTAGAGAATCCAGTAACATAACGGTGAGAGGATATATAGACGGAGAAGAACGTATGCTGACGTTGGACACAGGAGCATCACATTCCATAATAAAGGCAGGGTTAGTTAAAAAGAATGTGAAGCCACTTATTGGAGCAAAACTGCGTACTGCCACTGGCGAGGAATCATTTTTAATAGGTGAACTTACTTGTGATGTGATGATTGGGAATATGACAGCTTTACATGATTTCATTGTGGCGGATATTGCTGACGAAATTATAATTGGCGTCGATTTCTTGATGGCTCATGGGATCAAGATCGATTTGGGAAGTATGATGATGAAGTATAACAATATTGAAGTGAAGCTAGATTACGGTTACGACAGATCTCACAGAGTTCAGCAAGTACATGTGGTTAATAGTCAAGAGATTCCAGCCGTATCTGAGGCAGTTATTTGGGCGAAAATTAATGGGAATTTAGGCGGAAACAAGTTATGGATGATTGAAGCTGTACAAAATTCTACACCAAACGTATTGGTTGCTAAAACTTTAGTAAATTCAAATAACGACGGACTAATTCCGGTAAGAGCTCTGAATGAATTTAAATCACCTAAAAATCTTTTGAAAGGAGCTCTGTTGGCGGAATGTCACGAAGTCGAGGTTATAGTCAATTGTGATGGAATCCCCAAAAATGTAAATGTTTCTGAAAGTAAAATGTATAAAGAGATAAGCAATTGGACAAAAGGGTTAGAGTTGCTAGACGTTGGTAAAGCCAAACAACTCCTACGCAAATATTGTAGTATATTTGATAAGGGTACTAATCCAGGTAGAACTAATCCGATGTCTTGGATTGATACCGGTGACGCAAGACCAATTCGACAGCCTCTGCGAAGCATACCCTTAGCGAAACGTGAAGTTGTCAGCCAAATAATTAGTGATATGAGTGGGAATGGTGTTATCGAACCATCAGCCAGTCCTTGGTGCTCACCCGTAGTACTCGTAAAAAAAAAAGATGGACAAATTAGGTTCCGCGTCGACTACCGTAAACTCAATGATGTGACCAAGAAAGATAGTTACCCTTTGCCGAGAATAGATGATACACTGGATTCACTAACTGGAACGGAATGGTTTTCAACTCTTGATTTAAAGAGTGGCTATTGGCAAGTAGAGGTTGACGAGGCAGATAGGGAAAATACAGCATTTAGTGTAGGCGAGGGTTTGTGGCAATTTTCAGTTATGCCTTTCGGCTTATGCAATGCCCCTGCCACTTTTGAGAGGCTTATGGAGCACGTTCTTAAAGGACTTCACTGGAAAACTTGCTTGGTTTACCTCGATGATATAATCGTCCTAGGGAAAAGCTTTGATGATCATCTAAAGAATTTGGAAGATGTATTGCAAAGAATAGCTTGTGCTGGCTTAAAGTTAAATCCAGACATGTGTTCGTTTTTCAAAAGAGAGGTAAACTATTTGGGACATAAGGTAACGGCAGAAGGAGTATCTACTGATGATGATAAAATCAAAGTGGTAAAGGAATGGCCCAGGCCAGCGAATCTGCATGATCTAAGAAGCTTCCTTGGATTGTGCACGTATTATCGTCGATTTGTTCCAAACTTCGCGGATGTAGCTAGTAGTCTTCATGATCTGACTAAGAAGAACCAACACTTCAAGTGGGGAGAAGATCAGGAAGTTGCCTTTCAGACCTTGAAGGACCGATTATGTACTGCACCAATGTTGGCATACCCTATTCCTGGAGCGAGGTTTATATTAGACACTGATGCGAGTGGTTATGGTATTGGAGGAGTCTTGTCGCAAGTGAAAAGTGGGCAGGAAAGAGTTATTGCTTATTATAGCAGAACTATAGGAAAGCCCGAGAAAAATTACTGTGTTACGCGCAGAGAATTACTTGCTTTAATCGAATCTATTAAACATTTTCACAAGTATCTTTATGGACAACGTTTCCATGTACGGACCGATCATGCAGCATTAAAGTGGCTACTTCAGTTCAAAAACCCCGAGGGACAATTAGCGAGATGGCTTGAAAGACTGCAAACTTATGACTTTTCCATAGAACACCGTGCGGGTAGCTCACATGGGAATGCGGATGCAATGTCCCGTCGACCATGCAATCTGGAATGTAAACATTGTTCGAGAGCTGAAGTTAAAGAAGATGTTATTGATGTGCGGTTAATGAGTATCGAAGCAACTGAAGAGTGGAATGCGACGAATTTGCGTAAATCCCAACAGGAAGACGTTGATTTGGCTTTGTTAATGAAGGGCATGGACATAAACAAACGGCCAACAAAAGAGCAGATGCTATCGGAAAATTCTATTGCAAAAGCATATTGGGCGCAGTGGAGTAGTTTAAGGATGGTATCTGGCTGCCTTTATCGAATATGGGAAAGCGAAGACGGCCAAAGCTCCAAATCGTTAATTGTTGTCCCAAAAGTGCGAATACCAGACGTTCTTCAGGAATTACATAATGGGCCAAGTGGAGGGCACATGGGAATCACTAAAACATTAGCCAAAATTAAGCAGAGATTTTATTGGGTTGGCTGTCATCAATCCGTTGCTGAATGGATTGGTAATTGCAGTGAATGTATGGCAGCTAAGGGCCCGAAGCATAGAAGTCGTGGACAGATGAAGCAATTTAATTCAGGAGCTCCTTTTGACCGAATCGCCATGGATGTAGCCGGACCGTTTCCAACCAGTAGCTCTGGTAATAAGTATGTGCTTGTGGTTATGGACTATTTTAGTAAATGGCCGGAGGTTTATCCGATTCCCAATCAGGAAGCCACAACAGTAGCAGAAGTTTTTGTGAAAAGTTGGATATCTAGATTTGGTGTGCCTTTACAGGTGCATTCTGATCAGGGCAGAAATTTTGAGTCCGCTGTATTTAAGGAAGTGTGCAAAATTCTGGGAATTCGGAAAACTCGTACAACAGCCCTTCATCCTCAATCCGATGGCATGGTGGAAAGATTTAATAGGACACTGGAAGAGCATTTGAGGAAAGTGGTGGAAAAAGAACAGCGAGATTGGGATACTCACATTCCTTTGTTCCTAATGGCATATCATTCTGCAGTACATGAGACCACCGGTCAGACTCCAGCCACGGTGATTTTTGGCAGTGATCTTCGTTTACCTTCGAATTTAAAATTTGGTTCAAGTGTCATACCGAGCAATGACAGCAATGATTATGTTAAAAAGCTAAGAGAAACAATGAATGAAATGCACGATCAAGTGAGAAAACGAACAAAAATCATGAGTGACAAAATGAAAGCGATAATAAAGCAATCAATTCGGAAGGATTTGGGCAAGGTGATTTGGTGCTGATCTACAATCCTCAGCGTAGGAAGGGGTTATCGCCCAAGCTACAGTCCAATTGGGAAGGGCCTTATAAAGTTATAAAAGCAATAAACGACGTAGTGTATAGAATTAGGAAACTTGGAGGAACCAGAACTAAAATGAAAGTGGTCCATTTAGAAAGACTGGCACCATTGGGAGTGAATAATGAGTCTGATCGGGGCGATCAGACTTAGGAGGAGGGTAATGTGACGAAAATATTTTTGGAAACTGAACTTTGAAATATATGTCATTGTGAAAATTAATTAGTTTTAGTTTTTGAATTCGTTGGTGAATAAAGAATCAATTTTTCTTACATAAATTTTGTTTACGATTTATTCGATTGGCAATCTAGGGATACATTTATTAAAACCCGTAACAGTATTATTATTAATAAGTCATTGGACAAAAATCCATACAGACTACATTATGAATCTAAGAAAGTATTTGTCTGATCAACGGCCTAGATTGACGAGGAGTGTCATGACTACTACCTAGGGCCTACTAATTATTTTCCAGCCCTTAGTATTATTATTTCTTAAGGCAAATATTGTTTTCAATAGAACCGTTTAGGTTAGCTTAGGTTCAAGTGGCTGCCGTCCGCATCGGAGCGGCACACCTAGACCTTTACAGGCCCATTGTGAAACCACACCGATTTGTTCCTACTCTCCTAATCGAACCACTTCGTTGAGTTTGTGAAGCTAACTAAGCATCGTGTATTGACCTTTGCTATATCAGTCGGATCTACGAGAAACATCTTGCCGATGAAACTTTGCCTTCCTCTAACGAGCGCTGCACATTCGCAAAGTAGACGCCTAATAATTTCAGGCTCTTCTGCATTGCCGTAGCTTCTACAATAACCATTAAATGGAGCACCAATCCTTTCCGCATGCGGTCCATTACAGACGTGACCATTGAGAAGACCGACAATTAAGGAGAGATCCCTCTTACGAAGTGTGGGTCACGCGATCTCTTCTCATTCCATTCCGGCCATGTGAGGAACCCATACCAGATGCAGAGTAAACTGTTCATCCATCATGTGAAGTTATCTGCGACAGTCTACAACAGTTTCAGAATTAGTTGTGACAGAGTCAAGGGCTTTCAGCACTGCTTGACTGTCTGAGAAAATATAAATGTGCCTCTGAGAGACTGTCTGAAAAATATAAATATGCCTCTGAGAGACTATCTTCTGCCTTAGGCAGTCCTCAGCGTCTTGTATGGCCACTAGCTCGGCCTGAAATACGCTACAGTGATCCGGAAGGCGAAACGATCTTTGTATGTCCAATCGTTCCGAATAGACACCCCCTCCGATCCTGTTATCCAGTTTCGACACATCTGCCAATTTGGGTCATTCACCCACGGTTCGCTCTCAGGGATTAATATCTCGTATCCCTTGTTTAAGTTGTTATGTGGTTTGCAGAAATCTGTTCACTCTGGTAAGAAGAATCTGTCGAGAATCTCAGTGTGGTTGCAGTGAGACCATGTGGTCAGTTTCTTCAGCCTAATAGCTACACAAGCTGCATATTTTATGCCTACTATATCAATGGGTAGTTTTTTATTTATTTTTCTATATTTAGTATAACATTCATAGCCTCCGTTGGAGTTGCGCGGATGCCTCCGCTTATGCACAGTAGTGCAGATCTTTGCACCTTTTGAAGAGCACGAACCATCGATAATTTATTCAGGGAGTGGCACCACACCACCACCCCGTATACCAATATTGGCCTAACTATGGCCGTGTATATCCAATGAACTATCATAGGGGACACACCCCACTTCCGTCCAATTGCCCCTTCACATGTGTAGAGGGCAACCGTGGCCTTACGGACACGTTCTGTGGTGTTTTGTGTCCCGTTCAATTTCTTATCAAGTGTGAGCCCTAGATAATTGGCGGACTCACTTATCTTTAGCACTGTGCTCGCAAGCACCGGAGTCGAATAAGGTGTAATCTTATACCTCCTCCTAAAGAGCACCAGCTGTGTTTTATTTGGGTTGACGCTTCGACCAATATCAGCGGCCCATTCTTATATCCTCCTTAGTTCCACCTGCATCATATCGCAGAGAGTTTGTGGAAACTTACCACTTATCACCAGGGCAAGGTCGTCAGCATACGCTATAGCTTCACAGCCGCTCTCCTCCTTAGCAGCTGATTCACCGCCAATACCCACAACAGAGGGGATAGGATCCACCTTGGGGAGTTCCCCTACCGACGAACCTGCTCACCGATACCCCTGTAAGGTCTGCCTGTACTACCCCGCATATCAGCAATGGGTGCACAAGCTCCACAAGCTGAAATTCGATGCCCAGATTAGTCAGTACCTTAATGATTGAGTCGGCTTTGATGTTATTGAAAGTTCCTTCTTTGTCTAGGAAGGTTGACAGGTAGTATTCCTTGAAGTGGAACGATATCTCTATGCACGATGTAATTTCGTGCAATGCCGTTTCCGTTGATTTACCCTTCATATCGGCGTGTCGTGCTTCAGAGAGTTGGTCATTCACTGCCTCCCTGATATATATTTCCATCAGCCTCTCCATCACATTTGGTTAAATTGAGGATAGACTGATGGGCCTGAGGTCTTTAGGTTTCGCGTGGCATGCTTTGTCAGCCTTGGGAATAAATACCACTTTAGATCTTTTCCATATACGTGGGATGATGTTCAGTGCCACGACACCTCCTATTATAGCGTATAGCCAGTTGGTGCTGCATTCCAGTGATTGTTGTAGTTGTATAGGTGTAACTCCGTCCGGCCATGGAGTTTTGAATGGTTCAAAAGATTGGATGGCCCAAGATATTTTATCTCTTGTAATTAAGTTGTGCAGTATAGGTTGCACTGTTGCTTGTGTCGAGCTTTGTGTATCCCCTGGTTCATTCCTAGTTGTAACTGGAAAGGTGTATTAGCAGCAAGTTCAGGGTTTCCTCAGTTTCCAGTTTCGGTCTACGAATGCAAGCATCCTGGGGCCGTATTAGCCGATCTGGAAAGTACTTTCCTGAGTCTCCCCCCTTCAGACACTGTTTCCATGCTGCTGCAGAAATTTCGCCAGAAGGATATTTTGGCTTTACTTAGCTCAAACTTATAATTTCTAAGATGTTATTTGTATACTTCCCAATGCTGCTCATCGCCAGAGGCTGTAGCTGCATTGAAAGCAGTCCTACTTAAGCTGCCAAGGTTTTCGAATTGTGATTTCCACCATGGTGGCTTCTTTTTACCCCTTTGAATTTTCTTGGGATAGACCTTATCTAGTACCTTACGGCATGCCCCCGTGAACTAATTTACCAGTCTTTCCAGTTCTGGTATGCTACCTGGCGTTTCGGGTACGCTATCAAGTGGAAATATCTTCACCACTTACCTATTGTATTCTTGCCAGTTTGTATTTCTCATATTTCTGGTGTCATCGCTCTGCTTTTTCACCAAGTCTAGGTCGAATTGGATGTAACGATGGTCAGAGAATTAGTCGTCTTTAAGGACCCTCCAGTTTCTGACCAACTCCTCTGCATCTTCCGAGACTAGGGTGACATCGAGAACTTCCCCTCTTGTTTTTGTAATAAAGGTTGGTTCAGTTTCCCTATTGCTTATGATTAGTCTAAAGTTTAGAATGAAATATAATAATGACACACCCCTTTGGGTTTCTTCATTACTTCTTAAGGTGGAGTGGGGCGCGTTTACATCTCCTCCCAGTATCAATGCTCCTGATGTAGCTTCTACCAGCTTCCTGGTGGTCAATGTTGGGATCGTCTTGCCATGGGCTAGATAAATAAATGAAAGCCTCATTTGACAAATACTCAAGCTCATACACGATATAGGCTTTCCCGAGGTGCCAAAACTTACCAATGTGTAGCCGGTGGACTTGAGTCCGCAAATGTTTTTTCCTACCACCCATGGCTCCTGGATGAGGACAATATCAGCTGCCCCTTTAGATGTCAGTCAGAACAGTAGTGCAGCGGAGGTTGCTTTACTTTGGTGCAGGTTTATCTGGAGGACCCGCACCAACATCGCACACTTTCGCTCCCTCCTTGAGCGTGTGGTAGTGTAGTTACTAACCATAAATATATTGCAACTTTTATAAAAATTAAACCTACAAAGAGTTTTTTTCAAGTTGGCGTGGATCGAATTTGCTCAGATCGACATATAGTAACAAGGACCACACTTCCGCCAAATTGTAAAATGATATCAACGGCTTGCGAAACTTTTAAATATACTTTTACTACTACGCCCACTTTGGAAAATTGTACTAAATTTTTGTTTTGCGTCATAAAATTAATCTACTCACGAAGTTTCACCACTTTATCTGTATTTGTCAATGCATTGTCTCTTTTTCCGTATTCGAAATTTTTAAAGTGGGCGTGGCTATAATCTGATTTCGACCATTTTCAATACCAATATATCGCCGCCAATGATGTAAGAGCTGCTAACTCCATCCAACAAAATTACATAATGGAAAGAAAAATTCAGTTGAATGAAAATGTATTGAAATTATATGTGACGCTCATCAAAAAAAGCCCTAACTCGAAAAAATCAACTTTTCCCGGAGTTGGCAAAAACCAGTAAAAACCTTTTGAGTTATGAGCCGTATACGGGCTATCATGTTTCGCATGCGCTAGCGCCCACGACAAAATATATTTACCTGCTGCTAGAACTGTAAAATCAACAGCATTCGAGTTAGAGGCCTTTCCTCACGGAGCGTCAGAGCTAGCAGCTTTTCAGAATTTTGTTGGAGTTAGCAGGTTTTTTTTTTTATTAATTGGTAGTAATTCGTTTCCCATTCCACTATTTTTTGAGTGGAAGGTGGAGTAAGCAGCCTTCACCGCATGTCTTGAGTTCAGATGAGCTCAATTTTCTTCGCGAAAAATTTTCACAAAAGAAATATTAACAATCTTCACAAAAGAAATATTCCGTAAAGGCGTTGCCTGCTTTTAGAATAGAATGAAATAAATTTACAACCCTTGCGTACACTTTGTCAAAAAAGAAAACGCTATCAGTACTTGGTAAAAAGCTTTGAGTTCAAAATACCCGAGTATTTTTTGGAAAAGTATCGATACTACTCTCTCAGTACTGGTATCGTTCTTAGTCCTTAACAATAATATTTCAAACTTTCGCAGTAAAGTTCAATCCGGTAAATTTCAATCAACGGCACGTGCAGCTTAAAAATAGATGGAAGTGAGAGCTAATGCTAGGAGTGAGAACTTATGCATCAACAAAATAGTTACATGAATATGTATTAGGGATGTAAGTTTTTTATCTCTCGGGATTTTTTTGTGATTTGACATTGTAAAGACAGGACTGGGTTTTTGTGTGTTGCCTTCCAAATAAAATTGGACCGTTTTTGTTTTAAAATTTATACATTTGGGGTATACTGCGTTTGATTTAACTGTTTTAAACTTTTATAATTACCACCCACTGTACAACCAAAAAGGCAGTTATACTTTTGCTGGCTTCGAAAAAGGTTCGTTTGTTTGTGAAAAAAACTCATATTCTGGGAGTATATGCACTGTAGTAAAAAGGATAAGCAGAGTAATAAAGGATAATATCCACAACATCCGTTGGGACATTCTCATTTTTTTAATTAGGGATTTTCATGAATTATTTTAAGAAACCCCTAGTTGACTAAATTGAAGTAGTAGCGCCCCTCCATGCATTGTCTGCAGTCGATAAATAGTCTGCAGATAAAGTTTTTAATACGCACAATGGAAGATATTATGCCATTGCACATTGATCCCGAAGAAAATTTGTTCGAGCTGCCTCAAGTGACCCAAAAACAATTCAACACAAAGAAGGGCGAACAGATGATGCTTTCAGTCATTCACAAAATGGAATGTGCTTGAATTTTAGGCCCTCATTATCTATTTCGACACGAACGTTCCTTTCATCTTTGAATAGGGCGATGATGAAAGCCACCTAAAAAACTTTTACTTCGATAACTAAAATAGTTACCGTGTTTGATAGAGCGTCAAATATAAGCATTTTCGCTATACTTTGTTTTTAAAAAAATTACACACTTTGCAACAAATTGGGAATATTAGCCAATACTTCTAAACGGGTAAAGATATTTTAACCATTTTTGTTGTGAATAAAGCGTAGATCTCTATACCTTAAGCACAGGATTTTAAATTTTTGATAGAGCCACTATTTCGAGTAATTAGCAGTTTTTTCTTCAAATTTGCCAATACACCATCATGGTCTCAAACTTTCCCATAAACTTAAAATTGCTCCTTTTATGAAAAAAAATCTATTTTAGATCGATTGGAAAACGAAATCGTCACGAGGCAATACAGGATGATAACCTACATTTTTAGATCCTGTAGCCAAAGAAGACTGCAAACAAAGCTGTTTACACAAAAGATTGCGAACATTTAGTAAAAGCTTTTTTAACTTACTTGGTACAAAGCACGGTTGGGTATTTGATAAATCTAGCTGTCCAAAATTAAAACAGCAGTTATTTTAAAATAACATAAAATAATAAGTTTAGAGCAGTGAATTAAATGGAAAAAGCTAGGAAAAGTAGTAAAAATTAGTGTTAAAGAGAAGATTTTGTAGAAAAAAAGAGATAAAGTTAGTTACAAAAGCCTAAGATAAGGTTAAAAGTAACTAAAAAGAACGTTAGAAAGAAAAGAAAATTAAAAGTAAAAAGAGTAAATGTGTTATATCAAAAAAAAAAAATAAATAATCATAATATTATAATTAATTGAAAGTTACGTAAAAATAAGATGTGAAAAGATTTGAGTGCATGCATATGCGTGGTAGGCATACCTAACCCCATCTTTCCCTCCAAAGAAAAACAAAAACATAAACTTAGTTAAAAATCAGAAAAAAATTATAATAATACTTTGGTTAACAAAAATATTCAAGTTAAAATTTGCGGCTACCGAACGGTTTTATATGTCACTGTAAGCGATCGCCCTCTCTTACAGTGTAAGTCACATAATACCCCAAAAACAAAAACAACGCAACTGCATCAACACCGCTGAAAGGCCTTTCATCGCTGGATTGCATCACCCACATACATCCTACCACAATAAAACATGTAAATAATATTGTACCAATATCTTTGTTGCCTTTGTTATTGTTTAAATTTTTTTTGCTTTGATTTTCAACCAAGACAAATCGGCATATTAGTGGGCATAATTATCCACCTACTTTACAAACGTATGTACATACATCGGTACACCTGTTGTGCGTACTTATGTATGTAAATTCGTAAAAATCGTTTCGTAGCTAAAAAGGGTCTACATAACTATGGTTATAAAGCCGAGATGGGCACATTAAGTTAAAAAAATGTACGTTCAATCGCTTACATTTTTTTCCGTTAAAATTTAATTATTTACCATAATTATTTGGTTGGGTTGCGTTAATACAAACCATACAAACTACTTTATTATGTAAAAGGTATAAAAATTCCAAAAAAAAAGAAAAAAAGAGAGGCAATCATGATTATCATGTACAAAAGTACAGTCTATCGTTCTTCCGAACCCATTAAGTTTTGATTGTAGTATTTGTAGTTAAAGTTCGTAAATTTTGCTACCAAACCTAAACAAAAAAAAAAAAAAAACAAACAAAAAAAAGATTTTTTTAAATTATGTAAAATCAACCAATTAATCGTGGAATGCCCCTCTGATGCAAATATACATACATTTCTACATAGTTATGAACCGGCATATAATTTTTTTTGTACAAGTTTAACAAAATAGGAAAACAAAAACTTCATATAAATACCTAAAGCAAAGAGGGCAAGCAAAAATTCTTTGCAGAGTGTAGCTTGTTGTTGCCTTATGCTGCCCTGGTATGTCTAGTAATTTCAATCGAGTAAATATATATAATTTTGCCATATGATGATTGATTTACCTTTTGCTCATATGATCTTCCGTCCGTAAGTTTGTTTTATATTCTTTGTCTTTGCTCAAACCGGGTAAATTTAAATATACTTGGTAACAATATATAATATTGATAAATTGTTATAGAGTACGTTTTTGTTCAACAATTTTCGATAAACGTTGAAAGTATACAAGTTTAACACATTTTTAAAACCCATGTTTTATGGAACTCCCCCCTTCCTACCAGTTTACCTACCTACATACACACTTATGCACGTAAATATGAATTTATTTCCAAATGTAAGTTAAAGAAAAACAAAAAAAAACTTTTACCCAAAAATATAAGAAAATAAAGTCAGCTAGCAATTTTTATGACGCCCGGGTATTTTCAGTAAACTACCTATCGTCAATAATGCTTTTGCCAATTGATGCTGTACTTTAATGATATTAAACTTCTAACGTACATCTTACGTCATTCATTTGGTTAATAATTTTTGAAAATCATGTTAATTTATTTAAATCAATTTATTATGCTGGAGAATGGAAAGGTTTTCTATTCAATTATGGTCTCGGTCCAAAATTTTTAACCCGCATGGAAGTTATAAGACTTAAGAAAAAAAAAATACCCCCAGCTGATCTTAGTCCATGCACATACACATTTATGTACTTACCTATAAACATATCCTAGTTGTAGTTGAAAAAAAAAAGAAGAAGGGAAAAATCGAAACAAAAAAAAAAAACAATGTTACCTAAATATGAACCCTAAATATAAGTAAAAAAGCGTAAGCTAGTGTTATTTATGATAGCCTGGTATGACTAGCCACCCGAAAGAGGGTTAAATTATAACCAGATACCTTTAGTATAACTAACAACTTTATACATAAGCCGCTAATAAGAGTGTAATATTAGGGTTGTCCTAAATATTTTGTATATGTTAGAAACGAATATTAAGAATTAAGGTTTATCCTAAACATCTTTCCATTAAGGATTGAATTTTTGATTGTAGTCTGGCAATTAATTATTATGGTTAATAAACGATGAATTGTTATCAACTTGAAAAAATGAATCTGTAAGTTTTTGTATGTTCCTGGAGGCAAATGTGTTGATGACATAAAAGGTAGTATACGTTTTTTTTTTTGGGATCTTCGAATTCTATTCGCATCAAAGATCATGGTAGGGCAGGGTAAAGACAGCGAGTGTCGACTATCACCTTAGACCTCGCCCCAATATTCACGTAAACAGATGTCCGCTTTCACCTCTTTTGCAGTTAAAGTTCGTTGTTTGATTCTTTTGAGTTGGTTAGTTACCGATCTCGTTTTTTTGTTTCATTTCGTACATATGTATCTAGTTTTTGAGTTAAGGAAGTGTAGCTCCTGTATTTAGATTCTGGTTTGGAGTCCTAAAATTAAACTTTATGTAATGTCGGTTGAGACATGGCAAAAACCCACCCCATCCCGAAAGAGCTACGGTCAAGAGGACTCCCCTGCCGTGACCTCTTAACTGCCTGTGTTGTTACCAGAATTCCACCCAAGGGTAACGTGCCTCTTCATATGTGTATGCGTACATGTATGGGGAAATCGCACACACATACAAACATTATATACTCCTTCTCTTCGGGGTAGGTTACTTTTGTGTATGTATATTTACTAAGTTTATTTAATATGAGGCGGCCACCGTGGTGTGATGGTAGCGTGCTCCGCCTATCACACCGTATGCCCTGGGTTCAACTCCCGGGCAAAGCAACATCAAAATTTTAGAAATAAGGTTTTTCAATTATAAGAAAATTTTTCTAAGCGGGGTCGCCCCTCGGCAGTGTTTGGCAAGCGCTCCGGGTGTATTTCTGCCATGAAAAGCTCTCAGTGAAAACTCATCTGCCTTGCAGATGCCGTTCGGAGTCGGCATAAAACATGTAGGTCCCGTCCGACCAATTTGTAGGGAAAATCAAGAGGAGCACGACGCAAATTGGAAGAGAAGCTCGGCCTTAGATCTCTTCGGAGGTTATCGCGCCTTACATTTATTTTTTTTTTTTATTTAATATGAGTGAATATGAACATTTCGATATAAAATGTGTTGAGTTAATACTAAAGAATAAAAAAGAATAAGCATAAACAGAGTTGCCAAAATGATAGTGAATTAATTCAGTGTGTGGCGTTACCACTTCGTTTCATACATAACATTTTTCCTTCCTCTGCAGGAGTTAAGGTGAGAATGGAAATCTCGGTTTCCTTTGTCTGGTCGACCGCCGAGGGGCTGCCGGCGTCTCGCTTAGTTCCGGATCTCTTTCCGGGGTCGCCTGCCGTGCTGGTGTTGAATGCGATGGCGGTGTATCGTCCTGTATTATTGTAGTGTTGGGAGTAGAGAACCCTTCCAAATCTTCTTCTGATCCCAATGATATATTTTGTGGTGATTCTATGGGTGTTTCGACTTCTTCGTGGTTTTCTATTATACCCGATGCAGCTGTGCCGTTCTCTTTAGCTGCAACCCTCGTTTCATGATGATTCACTTCCGGTGTTGCTTTATCGGGCCCCGCGTGTGACTTCCGTATTTGGTCTACATGTCTTTTTATCATTTTCCCATTGAATTGTATCTGATAGTGAAGATCCCCTAGACGGGCGTGTATTGTTCCTTTGAGCCACTTAGAAATTCGCGGGTTACCCGACAGGAAGTATACGTTTTGATTTACCTTGAACTCTCTTCCCTTTTTCTTGAGATGCATGTATTGGTTTTCCTCTACTTTCCTCGAGATTTCCTCTGGTCGAATCAAGTCCAATCGTGTTCGTAGCTGCCGCCCCATAAACAATAGTGCTGGCGAGGTGCCTCTTGTCGAATGTGGTGCATTTTTGTACTGTCTCAAGAATTCGTTTATGTTTTCCTGCAAAGAACTATTCGTGGTACCCATTGCTTTCAATGCGTTCTTGACCGCCTGTACGCTTCGCTCTGCTTGTCCGTTAGTTGCCGGGTGAAACGGTGCTGAGTATTTGTGATATTTAACACCGACTGTAGTCAGGAAGTTGTTAAATTCCGCGGACGTGAAATTTGTTCCATTATCAGATACAACCGTTTGAGGAACGCCATAAGCCGCAAATACGTCGTCCAGCAAAGTAATTGTCGCGGCCGCCGTAATTGATTTACTGATTTTCACCTCTAACCACTTGCTATACGCATCCGAGATTATCAGTAGCATTGCTCCTTCGAACGGCCCCGCATAGTCAATATGAATGCGTTCCCACGGTCCCTTGGGATACTCCCAATGATGATCGCCACTTTTCCCGGGTTTGTTTGCCTATTTTGCACATGATTCGCATTTGTTCGCCATTTTCTCGATATCATTGTCAATGCCCGGCCAGTATATGAATGAGCGGGCGATTCCTTTCATCTTGACAATCCCTAGGTGTGATGTGTGTAAATTGTCAAGCAGTTTGGCTCTGTACTTTGGTGGAATGACCACGCGATGCTCGAACATCAAACATCCTGACGATAGCTTGCAACTCACTTCTGGGGACTTGTATCCTGTTCTCTTCAAGCATTGACCTGTTTCCAGCAGTTTAATTATTTTACCCAGTCGCTCGTCTTTTCTGGATTCGTTCGCAATTTTATCGGATCTTAATGGTAATTGGTTGATTTGGCGAATCACAAAGTTGTCGAACTCGTCGTATTCGTCTGGATTATCCGTATATGCCTGCCGCACATGTCCCACCTGTACTGGTTGCTGTCGTAGAGGGTGGGCCCGTGAAAGATAGTCGGCGTTAGCATTTGCCTTTGAATTTTGTACACCACTTCGAAATCAAATCTACTCAGAAAGTCTGCGTAATTAGCCATTCTGCTAATGCAAAGTACTGGTAGAGACTTGTCTGGTTGTAAAATTTGTGACAACGGTTTATGATCTGTTATTAGCGTGAAATGATGCGCGTACAAATATTTGAAAAATTTCTGAACTGCCCATACTATTGCCAGTGCCTCTTTGTCCATCTGTGGGTATCGCTGTTCTGCAGTATTCAGTGTTCGACTTGCGTATGCAATGGGTCGTTCAGTTCCGTTCTCTAAGCGATGTGATAGCACCGCTCCCAACCCTGTTTGACTCGCGTCCGTCGGGTTGTAGGGTATCAAGACTTGTGGAGAAACCAGCGCCTGTTTTAGGTACTCAAAGGCTGAATTTGCCTCTTTGGACCAGTGAAATTTTTCGCTTTTCAGCATATCGCGCAATGGTCGCGCTCTCGTCGCCAGGTCTGGGATAAATGCACTATAGTAAGTAGCTTTTCCTAAAAACAGCTGTAGCTCCTCCATATTCGTTGGTTTGGGGCTATTCAGTACAGCTTCAATGTGCTTGTCAGATTTATGCACCCCCTGTGAGTCGATGCGATGGCCTAAAAACTCCACTGATGGAGTAGCAAAAACACACTTTGACTTATTTAAGCGTAGACCATTGCATTTGATGCGATTTAGCGTTGTCGCCAAAACCCTCAGCAGCTCTTCAAAATTTTCCGCGAAAACCAAGATGTCATCAAAGAAATTTAAAACGTTTGGCACTCCTTGCAGGAGCGTTTCCATTTTTCTTTGCCAAATAGCTGGAATATTTGTTGCCCCATATACCGCACGAGTCGGTCGTACTAGTCCGTGTGTAGCTGTGTTTAATGTCAAAACATGTGCGAAATCATCGTCGATCGTAAGGTGTGTATATGCGTCGGTTATATCCAAGTGACAAAATATCGCCGCTTTTTTTCATTTTATTGAACAAGTCTTCCGCTTTAGGAATCGGATGTTCGTCAATAATCATTCTTGGATTAACGGTTGGTTTGTAATTGCCAGTGATGCGAATATCTCCATTTTTTTTCGCGACTACATGTGTTGCTGAAGCCCATTCCGAATGCTCTACTCTCACGTAAAAACCCGACTGGATTTTGCGATCTATTTCCTTGGCATACGCCTCTCTCAATGCCATTGGTATTTCGCGTGCTCGTGCGAACACTGATGTGGCTCCCGCCTTCAGCTTCACTTTTGCAGGTGGCCCTCTCAACTTACCCGCTGTCATGTCAAAGACTTCTTCGTAACTTGCAAGGAGATGTTGCAGCCGTTCTCGTTGGTTTTCTGAAAGTTTTGGCGCGGTTGAACTTATAGAGTTAATTTGCCTGGCTGACGAAAATAGCTCCGAAAGTTAATTTCACGTGCGAATTGTGAGATCCATTCTCTGCCGCAAAGTGTATCAAAATCTTCTTGGACAACATACAGATTCAGGCGCCGCTTAGTCCTCCCCATTGATGCGGTTACTACAACCCTACCCATGCAGTTCACTCTATGCCCCGTGTAGCTTGTAAATCGTCTATCTGTTTTTAATAAAAAAAACAGTGGTTGTCTCTCTTCATTGTTATGACAGGAAATATTTGACACTAAATTCACGGTGTTCCGCTCAGAACTACTATGGATCGGGCCCCGGTTTCGGATGGACCCGGGGTCATTCTTTTGCATTACGTGAGATATATCAATATGGGTATCAAACGAAAGGTATTTTACTCCGCATTTCTATTGACATTATTAAGTAGGGTTGCCACCTCACCTTCTTCTTATATTTCTTTGAATATCCACTACCATCTCGGAAACGACTTAACCGATTTGAATCAAATTTGGTACAATGATATAGTATTACATTTTAAGACTTTTCACCTAGGCGTTGCCACTGAGGACATTTTCATAAGGTTGTCACCTTTTTTAAGTTAAAAAAACTACATGAGATATGTCAATAAGGGTATCAAAGGAAAGGTATTTCACTTCCACTTTCCAATAAATATATCTTTAGGTACGGTTGTCACCTCACCTTATTGTAGATATATCTGAGTATATCCACTACGATCTCGAAAAAAAAAAATAATAGGAAATATTTGACAGTAAATTCATGGTTTAATTACACTGGTCGACGGCCAAAATTTACCAGAGACGCCGTTATGAAATTCGTATGTAAAACCACCCCCTGATTTCGAAAATCGAGTTGATATTTGATTCTATGGAACCGTTTTTGAGATATTTGCAATTTACCGTTATTCGAAAAAACCAAAAAGATGGCTACCTTTAATTACGTATATCTCACGAACGGGTTAAGCAATTGCAAAAAAGTTTACAGAATCGGAAAGGCGATAAAATTTGCTATAAACGCTCAATCAGATAGTTTTCGAGATATTAGCTGATCATTTCAGATTTCCAAAACCACAACTTTTTTTCCAGATATTTTTTCTTTGCGTAAAGCTCTGTTTAATTAGAAAAAAGATAAGCTACCATCGAAGAAAATCGAAGCAAAACTGCGTAAGTTATAAGCGATTAAATAAAAATACCTGGGTTGCGCAATTTAAACGTATACCTCAAAACGTATGTATGGTATAAAGAAGAGTGAAATATCTAGCTATGCTCTGTTTCTATTTAGTTAAAAGTTCAATTTATGAATGAAATTACCCATATTTTTAACTTTTTTTTAAATTTATTTATGTTTATACTATATTCTAACAACCTTTATCTTAATTTGATTTTACTATGTTGTCGAAATAATTATGTGTTTTACTTTGACCCTTATTCAGTTTAGGATCGGTTTCTCTTATGAGAAACCAGCAGTAATCACCTATCATTGCAAAGTCCCAGAATCCTTGATATCGATTCTTAATTAATTTCATTTGCTGGTGAAACCTTTCGCCATGTTCGTCACTTTCGTCGCCAAGATTTGCCGGAAAAAAGCTCAAATGTGAGTACAGAAAGTGAATTTTTACGGACTATTTACGCCTGGAAAGAAAATATTAGTTAGGTAAACAAGTTATAGAATTTTGGGAAATTAATTTTAATAAGCCTTTAATATTTACCCATTTTCGCATAATTATTGATTAAGTCGCTCAATATCTGCTTGTAGTTAGGGCTTTTGTGTCTACCGAGAAAAGAAGTAAGGACCTTTTCAAAGGATTCCCACGCTGCTGCTACAACTGATGAGAGTAGTCCTTTGAATTGATTATTGTTGATCTACTCTTTTATTTGTGGTCCAACAAAAATACCTTCCTTTATCTTGGCTTGAGAAATATCTGGAAAAATTGTTTTCAAATAGTCGTATGCTTCACCTTCTTTGTCCAAAGCCTTAACAAAGTTGTTAATGAGACCGAGCTTGATGTGTAAGGGTGGAAGTATGATTTTCTCTTTCTTGACAAGAGGGGTGTATTTGATGTTATCCACACCAACGGTAAGCTCGACTCTTTCCGGCCAATCCTTTCTGACGTAGTGGTCCTTACGAGCTCGGCTATCCCACTTGCAGAGGAAGCAGCAGTGCTTGGTGTAGTCACTTTGTAGACCGCATAGCATTGGAACGACTTTGAGATCAGCACATATTTTCCAATCATAAATAATAAAAATGTAAGGCGCGATAGCCTCCGAAGAGATCTAAGGGCGAGCTTTTCTTCCAATTTGCGTCGTGCTCCTCTTGATTTTCCCTACAAATTGTAGGTCCCATGTTTTATGCCGACTCCGAACGGCATCTGTAAGGCAGATGAGTTTTCACTGAGAGCTTTTCATGGCAGAAATACACCCGGAGCGCTTGCCAAACACTGCCGAGGGGCGACCCCGCTTAGACAAATTTTCTTCTAATTAAAAAACCTTATTTCTAAAATTTTGATGTTGCTTTGCCCGTGGTGCGAACCCAGGGCATACGGTGTGGTAGGCGGAGCACGCTACCATCACACCACGGTGGCCGTGCTCTTCTTATTTGATAAATTTGAGTAGTTTTTGCATTTCCTCGTAGGTTTCCTTTGTATTTATTGCATGTGCGATCGGGATAGAAGGCTTTTTGTTACCAATATGCAATAATACAGCCTTCAAACTCAGTTTATTGCTGGGTATGAACAATCGCCACTCTTTTGAATCATATGTTTGACCAAATTCTTTGAATAAACCAGGAATGTCGTTGCAGTAGCATATATTGTCTTTCTTGGTATAGTGTTTGGAAAATGGTTCGTGACGAGTTCTACAATATATCACCTTAACATCCGATGACACAAATTTAAATTAGCTTTTTCCTTGGATAGTTCCAAATTTCTTATCCAATCATTAAGTTGTGCTTGTGGCAGAACGTTTCTCTCATTTCCCATGCGAAATTCAGTACAACTTGATGCCCCGCAATCAGATATTACTGTTGAAAATGGAACTGGATCCGCAACTGCCGTTGAATGTAGTACTGGTAATGTCACTGCAGGTACGCTGGCATAGGTTACTCTTCTTGATCTTCCAACGCCAAGTACTTTTGTTTGACAAATATAACACTCTTTTGAATGGCAAGTAGGTTCTCTCCATATCATTGGTGTATCAAATTTTATTTGTTGTCCTGAGTCCGACTGAATCAATTCTACTCGACACGATGTACACAAAGTGTTCGGTGTCCATGGTTTTTCAGCATTTTTTGGCTCAATTCCAAAATGCTTGGAGTATAAAGTTTTCATATGATCTGAGAACACTCGTCGTCGCCTTATGATAGTATATTGGCCACACGTGAAACAGAACATATCTGGATGGTTATTACACTCAAATTCTCGCGTCCTTTTACTCATTTTATTTTTTTTACTAAATCACGGTTTTGAAATTTGACTTATGAACTGAACTATCTCCGGCGAGCCTTGCAGATGTTATGAAGTTTCAAGGTGCATTAACTCATATTTAAACTCGGAACAAGAATATTGAATATTGAAAAAATCAAATCTCACCTAGGCAGAAATGTTCCTTTTTATACGAAGCCGGGAAAAGAAAATACTACCTGCTTTAGATGTAGGCTTTAAAAATTATCTGTGTCTTATAATTTGGAAAATCTAGCTGCATACTTACCCATAAGTGACGGAAATACATACTACATGCCTACAGCAGGTTTCGAAACCAACCACTCTTCCTTTCGATGATACCACTCTACCTACTATAAAACAATTCCAGTATTAAAAGTACTATTTGATTTATTTAAAGAAAAAGTATTATCATTGTTATGGTGTTATTCGTTTATCCGGATAATATCCCATTTGCACTTTACACCTTTAATATTTGTATGTATACATACATTGAAGTTGCGCAACCTGGGTATTTTTATTTGCTCGCTTATAACTTACGTAGTTTGGCATCGATTTTCTTCGGTAATAGCTTATCTTTTTTCTAAATAAACAGAGATTTAGGTAAAGAAAAAATATCTGGAAAAAAAGTTGTGGTTTTGGAATGCTGCCCTCGCAAAGAGTAATTTTTTCATATTTTTTCATGAAAAAAACATAAATCTGAAATGATAAGCTAATATCTCGAAAACTATCTGGTTGAGCAAAAAACAATATATGACGCATTTATAGAAAATTTTATCGACTTTCCGATTCTGAAACTGTTTTGCAACTGCTTGACCCTTTCGTGAGATATACGTAATTAAAAGGAGCCATCTTTTTGGTTTTTTCGAATAACCGTAAATTGCAAATATCTCAAAAACGGTACCATATAATCAACCATGAACTCAATTTTCGAAATCAGGGGGTGATTTTACAAACGAATTTCATAACGGCATTTCTGGTAAAGAGAAAAAGTTGAAATTCGTGGGCCAGTGTTGTTCATCATTTGTATCAATATCAATAGCAATAAAGCAGCATCCCTGAACTCTTTCGACATTGGCATTGATGTTTTCTTTATTCGGGGCCTCTTTCCCGTCAAAAAAGGAGCCAAAGTTAAAAGCAATCTGTTCATTTCATTGAAGCTGCAAGAAGTTCTTAGATGTTTTCTTAAAAAACTATCACGATAAAAGCGAAAATGTTTGTTCCTTCCTTCACTCGCCGATAGGCAATAAAGAATTTTCGATAAAAGTTGCGCAATGAATTAGAATTTTGTGTACTGTTGGAGACATCGGATACCAAGGATAAAGGCTAACATACAGCTCTGCAGTTTTCGGAGAACTTTTTTGAATAAATTTTGTGGCCTGAATATATTGTTTCTAATATAATTTTTAAGCGATATATGAGGGTTACAATACTACCTAATATTTGTTTGTTTACAAGGTTTTCAAAAAATCTAAACACCCTTATCGCGAGTTTTATTTTCACCCGAAAATATTCACAGTTTTTGTTCACCCTATCGCAGAGGGTGGCAAAAAACTTTTTCTTGTTCGAAAAAGATTTCACCTTATCGGCAACTCTTTGTTCGGGCGAAATGAATAGCGGGGAAACTAAAATTGATTCACTTATATTTTACAGGCGAACGAGAGAATAACAAAATGTAAGTAATTTTTTGTTTCGAAATTTGATACTCTTATAATTACATGTAATTTTATTATTTAAAGAAAATTAATAAATAATGCACATCAGAATGGCTGCTTGACAAGATGATCGGGAAAAAGTGGCGGACTTATGGAAGCAGTTTACCTTAAGTTTAATTAGCCTTGGTCAACCTGTTAAGAGTTAAGCTGAGTGGAAAAAAGTAAAATTCCATTATTGCGAAGTATGTAAATTCTATTTTTTATGACAACGTATCTTTTTGAAGGTATGGAGTAACAAAAAAATATGTGTACGAAAGAAGGCGTATAAAAATGCAATTTATACGAAGGAGACAGGAGACGAGCCCAACATCCTACAACTCCTAGTATTCCGTACTTTGTATAAAAATCGTGTTCAGTTTGACGTTGCTCTTCTAAAGTCGGCCAAGAGCCGACAGATGATGTTCTGGGTCACCCTGGTCCACATTTTGGTCGAGAACGCTTTCACATATACAACTAAGGGCCACTCCCTTTTAAAACCCTCATTAATACCTTTAATTTGATACCCATATCGTACAAACACATTATAGAATCACCCCTGGTCCACCCTTATGGAGATATTTCGAAAAGGCGTTCGCCTATAGAACTAAGGCCCACTCCCTTTTAAATAATCTCATTAAGACCTTTCATTTGATACCCATATCGAACAAATGCATTTTAGAATCACCACCCCTGGTCCATCTTTATGGCATTATCTCGAAAAGGCGTCCACCTTTAGAACTGAGGCTCACTCCCTTTTAAATTCTCATTAACACCTTTCATTTGATACCCAAATCGTACAAACACATTATAGAATCACCCCTGGTCCACCTTTATGGCGATATCCCGAAATGGCGTCCACCTATAGAACTATGGCCCACTCCCTTTTAAAATACCCTTTAATACATTCCATTTGATACCCATGTCATAAAAACACATTCCAGGGTTACCCTAGTATCATTTCCTATATGGTGATTTTCCCTTATTTTGTCTCCAAAGCTCTCAGCTGAGTATGTAATGTTTGGTTACACCCGAACTTAGCCTTCCTTACTTGTTTGGACATATAGCTATTGAATGAAAATTAGATATGTTTCTGTCATTTATTGCATTTGTTCCAAAGACTTTAGCAGTGAGGTTATTATGATCAATGTAGCATTTTCGAGGTATTTTAATCGTATTTCGGATATATTTGATTGAATTTCTATGTTACCATTTCGTAGTTTGAGCAACCAGTTTTTAAACTCGCGGTCATTATTTGCTCGCATATTTTGGATTAATCGTCGAATTTTTACTTTTGATCACAATTTTCAATAATACAAATATTTTTCCCCCAAATGGCAAATTAACATTCATGATGTCTTTTAAAAGTTTGTCAACAATGGTAATTGCATCTTTAGGAACCATAGATACTTCGTCCCAAATAAATAAATCGGTTTCACGCAAAATACAAATTTAACAACTTACCACGTATGTATGTATGTAGGTATTTAACTTAAACGGTTTTAAAGCTTCAAATCAAAAATCAACAGAAATCAGCTGTACTTATTTGCTTATATGCGGCTACGATGTCACCATCAAAATTATGAAAGTTGTATGTACGAATGTTTTATGAACGTGTATGTTTGTATGTATATAAAAGTCTCTTGTCAAATATCAACAGAAATCAGCTATCAATCAATTAAAACGTACAGCTTGCACTGCCGTCTAGCATTGTGTAGTGCAAATGCAGTTGTTCAACAGCTTGTGTAATGGTCGCATGGGCTGCAATATGTCTTTTTACGTGTACCTATCCCCTTTTGAAATAAAATGTCTCGCATGCGAGAAATTGACTTAAGCACTTTATTGCAGCTCTAGGTCATTTAATTGATTACCTCTAGTAAAAACGACAAATTGTCACCTATTGGCTGAAACGTGAACAATAATCGCTTGGATTTTCCAAGGTAAATCTGTCCGAATATTGCAAATGCTGAAATTTTCCAGAGTTAGTTAAATATGTCTCGTAGGCTAGGAAAATTGCAAAAAGTAGCAAAATCAAATCATTCATGTCATTCTGTCTGAGTTTTATTACAATGGTTGAAAATACGCATTTAAGTGACATTAAACATTTTCTCAAACGAAGTTAGGAAAATGTCAAAAACAGAAGCCAAAAGGTAGGAAGTCCGAGGGTACAAAAGAGCCTGAACAGCTACAGTTAGCCTCTCCTTCCTGTTCTTCATCGTACCACACGGACAGCTCCACTAAAGATATTCAGGCAGTTCGCGCAAACCACATGGGTTTTGTTGTCTCTTAAGAAGGTAAGACATTTTTATTTAAATCTCCTTAGATAGGAAATAATTATAGGGTCTTTTTTTCAATAGGCGTGACTACCATATAGGCAGAAAATCCTAACCACACTCATCGCCTCCTGACCAGTTGGAAGTCATTGTCCCATTGCATATAGGTGAGGGCGTGGAAGCTTTTTGGTTACGAACCATTTGTACCCATTGGAGCTGAGGAGCACCCAGTGTGAGCCTCAACTAATTCCAAGGCGACAAACGAAGATGAAGAACTTAGAAGGATCCCGGGGCTTGTTTCTACCACCCCACCTCATCCAAGCACCATCAGGCGCACATGAAATAGGCAGCATTTTCGTCGCTGTTTGCCATCCACCACCCATTTGCATACCAAATTAGTGCACAGTGTGACAAAAATTAAAATTTGTCATAGTGAAAAAAAAAATTTAATTAATAAAATAACATAAAATAATAAGTTTAGAGCAGTGAATTAAATGGAAAAAGCTAGGAAAAGTAGTAAAAATTAGTGTTAAAGAGAAGATTTTGTAGAAAAAAGAGATAAAGTTAGTTACAAAAGCCTAAGATAAGGTTAAACGAAATTTATAGTAGTTAAAAGTGACTAAAAAGAACGTTAGAAAGAAAAGAAAATTAAAAGTAAAAAGAGTAAATGTGTTATATCAAAAAAATAAATAAATAATCATAATATTATAATTAATTGAAAGTTACGTAAAAATAAGATGTGAAAATATTTGAGTGCATGCATATTTGTGGTAGGCATACCTAACCCCATCTTTCCCTCCAAAGAAAAAAAAAAAACATAAACTTAGTTAAAAATCAAAAAGAAAATTATAATAATATTTTGGTTAACAAAAATATTCAAATTAAATTTTGAGGCTACCGAAGGGTTTTATGTGTCACTGTAAGCGAGCGCACTCCCTTACCGTGTAAGTCACATCATAGCCCAAAAACAAAACCAAAGCAAGAAATTTGTCAAACAGATATTCCAACTGCATCAACACTGCTGAAAGGCCTTTCATCGCTGGATTGCATCACCCGCATACATACCTACCACCATAAAATATGTAAGTAATATTGTACCAATATCTTTGTTGCCTTTGTTATTGTTTGGATTTTTGTTTGCTTTGATTTGCAACCAAGAAAAATCGGCATATTAGTGGACATAATTACCTACCTACTGTACAAACGTATGTACGTACATCGGTACACCTGTTGTGCGTACTTATGTATGTAAATTCGTAAAAATCGTTTTGTAGCTAAAAAGGGTTTACATAACTATGTATGTAAAGCCGAGATGGGCACATTAAATTAAAAAAAAATGTACGTTCAATAGCTTACATTTTTTTTAAGATTTAATTATTTACCATTATTATTTGGTTGGTTTGCGTGAATACAAACAAAAAAAATAATTTATTATGTAAAATGTATAAAAATTCCTAAAAAAAAAAGAAAAAAAGAGACAATCATAATCATCAGGTGCAAAAGTACAGTCTATCGTTCTTTCGAAGCAACTAAGTTTTGATCGTAGTATTTGTCGTTACAGTCCGTAAATTTTGATACCAAACCTAAAGAAACAAAAAAAAAAACAAATTATTTTTTTAAATGTAAAATCAACCAAATAATCGTGGCATGCCCCTAAGATGAAAATATACATACATTTCTACATAGCTATGAACCGGCATACAATTTTTTTTGTACAAGTTTAAGAAAATAGGAAAACAGAAATTTCATAAATCAAAGAGGGCAACAAAAACTCTTTGCCGAGAGTAGCCTGTTGTTGGCTTATGCTGCCCTGGTATGTCCAGTAATTTCAATCGAGTAAATATATATAATTTTGCCATATGATGATTAATTTACCTTTTGCACATATGATTTTCCGTCCGTAAGTTTTTTTATATTCTTTGTTTTTTTCCTCAAATCGGGTAAATTTAAATATACTTCGTAACAGTATATAATATTGGCAAATTGTTATAGAGTACGTTTTTGTTCAAAAATTTTCTATACGCGTTGAAATTATTAAAGTTTAAAACATTTTTGAAAACCCGTTTTTCATGGAACTCCCCCCCCCCCCCCCCCCCTTCCTATTAGGCTACCTACCTATATACACACTTATGCACATAAAATTGAAATTTTTTCCAAATGTAAGTTAAAGAAAAACAAAAAAACATTTACCCAACAATATAAGAAAATAACTTCAGCTAGTAATTTCGATGACGCCCGGGTATTTTCAGTAAACTACCTATCGTCAATAATGCTTTTGTCAATTGATCCGTTATACTTTAATGATATGAACTTATTTGGATATTAATATTCTAACGTACATGTTACGTCATTCATTTGGTTAATAGTTTTTGAAAACCATGTTAATTTATTTAAATTAATTTATTACGCTAGAGAATGGAAACGGTTTCTATTCAATTATGGTTTCGGTCAAAAATTTTGAATCAACATTGAAGTTATAAACCTTAAGAAAAAAAATTAAATTTATTTTAATTTTTTAGAAATAACCCTTGTTATGGGATGCCCCCCAGCTGATCTTAGTCCATGCACATACACATTTACGCACCTACCTATAAACATATCCTAGTTGTAGTTGAAAAAAACAGAAGAAGGGAAAAATAGAAACAAACAAGCAATGTTACATAAATATGAACCCTAAATATAAGTAAAAGGTGTAAGCTAGTGTATTTTTTATGATAGCCTGGTATGACTAGCCACATGAAAGACAGGTAAATTATAACCAGATTTCTATTTGCCCTTTAGTATAACAACTTTATATATAAGCCGCTAATCAGCGTGTAATGTTAGGATTGATTTAAATATTTTGAATATTGTCGTAACGAATATTAAGAATTAGGGTTAATACTAAATATCGTTCCAAATAAGAGTAAGGATTGAATTTTTGATTGTAGTTTGGCAATTAATTATTATGGTTAATAAACGCTGAATTGTTATCGATTTGAAAATATGAGTCTGTAAGTTTTTCTTGTATGTTCCTGGAGGCAAATGTGTTGATGACATAAAAGGTAGTATACGTTTTTATCGGGATCTTCGAATTATATTCGCATCGAAGATCATGGTAGGGTAGGGTAAAGACAGCGAGTGTCGACTATCATCTTAGACCTCGCCCAATAGTCACTTAAACAGATGCCCGCTTTCTCCCCTTTAGCATTTAAAGTTCGTTGTTTGGTTCTTTTGAGTTGGTTAGTTACCGATATCGTTGTTTTGTTTCGTTTAGTACATATGTATCTAGTTTTTGAGTTAAGGGAGGGTAGCTCCTGTATTTAGATTCTGGTTTGGAGTCCTAAAATTAAACTTTATGTAATGTCGGTTGAGACATGGCAAAAACCCATCACATCCCGAAAGAGCTACGGTCAAGAGGACTCCCCCGCCGTGACCTCTCAACTGCCTGTGTGGTTACCAGAATTCCATCCAATGGTAACGTGCCTCTTCATATGTGTATGCGTATATGTATGGATCACACACACATACAAACATTATATACCCCTTCTCTTCGGGGGTAGGATACGTAAATTTTTGGCGCCCAACGTGTGTGGCCAGCTGATGTAGGCTTTTGGGTCAGCTAATGCCAGCTGTTGCAAGCTAAGGCTCGCTAAGGCCAGCCATTGCCTTCCTAAATGTTGAGATGCAAACACCAAATCTCTGTTGATTTCATTATGATCGTATGTAGACATACACACACATAGGTATAATCAATAATTAGCTTTTTATTAGCTGCTGCACACCTTTTGGTTGTGTTAAAGTAAATTTGTATTGAATTATTCATATTAAACTAATATCGCATCACACCTGCCGATGTTTTTTAGATGGGTTTCGTTTAACATCCGCAAGTGGAGATGTGGGAATGGTTAGTCTAGTTTGATAAAACTACGATGCTGGTGACGCAGCCTATATACCATGCCGAGAATTTTATTATTCTTTTCTAGCCTTTCATTAATTCAGTATTCTAGTATAGCAAATAACACCCGCTATAAAGATTAGTGCAACCCACACCACAATTTTGCTTGCTTGTCTTCTCAGGCATTGGAAGCACTATCGGTCTGTTACGTTATTGCTTGGCAATACTGTTTAATACAATTACAGAAAACTGAGTATTTGGAGAAAGCTGGATACCAGTACTGATTGTCCCTAAAATATATTTTTCCTTGCTTAGCTGATGGATTGATTCTAACTTTCAATTGTCATAATCTCGAATAGGTTTACATATGGCTTGGATCCTCATTTTGTAATGTTCTAATTGTTGTCTGGAACTTGTGAGCATGCAGCCTTGCGTCCACTTGCCGAACAATAAGAATTGCGCAAATTTTGATCATCCTCCATTTAGTATCCTTTCGTTCTTAGATTCAATAACCCAATTTAAATTTTCACGGTCATCAAGTTATTGTGTATTATTGGTCAATAATACTACATTTTTGTTTTTGTTATCAACACATGTCGTACCCAGGAACAGTATAGTTTTGTTATTTTGAAATAATGCCCTTACACAGAAGTCCACAACAACCCCCGCGGTTAGGACTTGCCCCAGAAAACCAATGTGCTATTTGTAGCCAGGAAATAAACAATACTCAGCCTTGTTTTTTGTTACCCTGCAAACATCTTTTTCATAAACTGTGTTTTGAAAATTGGTTCGATGAGAATAATGTTTGCTACATTTGCAAAAAAGAAATAAGTCAGCGAGACTTGAAAGTAATAGTAGGAAACTGCTCACCAGGAGCAATTCCAAAGATACCTTCTGCTTCAGTCGCAGATAGTATAATCATAACCCGAAGTTTGACAAGTGCTTTTAATCAAGCTCAAACTTCACAACCTCAAGATTTACAAGAGCAACATAACGACGAGGCCGGCACAATGCAGTCGTCTGCATTAGATAATAGTCATAGGCTTGATAATACTCACGTTCCTCCCCCCATACAACCAAACAGAAGACGAGGTAGACCCAATCGTTCCGGAAATACCCGTCGAAATAATGAGGTAGGTTACACCGTAGTCCAAGGAATGATTGAACAATCCATAACCCGTATCATGTCAACGTTAAATGTTAACAATAACCCTAACTCCCAAGCTCTAACCCTAGCATTACCCAAGGACTATTACCTGCGATTCGCGAGATTCAGTCGCCAGCGGTAGTTCTGCGAAAGTTACAAACACCATGCAAAAGTGGAATCTCCAATTCGATGGATCTTCTGAGGGGTTAGGAGTCGAAGAATTTATTTATCGCGTGAAGTCCCTCACGGATGAAACTTTAGATATTGATTTTACTTCTATGTGCAAGCACATGCATATACTTTTTGTTGGAAAAGCACGAGAGTGGTATTGGCGATACCACAAACAAGTCAATCAAATAGTTTGGTCGAACATTTGTGCATCCCTTCGCCAACATTACAAAGATTATCGTTCTGACTTTATGAGTCGAGAAATGGTTAGGTCCAGGAAGCAAAAGCCTGGTGAATCATTTTCGGCGTATTATGATGCCGTTGCTTCTCTAATTGACAAATATTATGTCAGAATAGAGGAAGAAGAATTATTAGAGATACTTAAACATAATTTCGTCCAGAAACCCGACAAAAACTGTTGTACCAGCCGGTACACTCTATTGGTCATTTGCGGCGTTTGGTTAAAATGGGTGAAAACTTGACACAAGAGCTTAGTGGTCCAATAATAATAGACGCCCTAAGTAAACCAAAACGAAATTTCAATCGACGCCAAGTATGTAGTCTGGACAAAGCAGAGTCAGTTCATTCCGACAGTGAAACAACTGAAGTTGAGTTAGCAGCTATTCACAGTAGCCAAGCAAAATTAAAGTGTTGGAGCTGTGATGAGATTGGCCATATCTGTGAAAACTGAAACATGCGTTCGGAAGTTTATTACAAAGGGAGCCTTTAACAAAAGACTCGTCCACGCAGGTAGAAAATATTCCCGAAAATGTACCCATTCGATTTCATCCTTACGAGGCGATTTGGCAAAATTATTTGCAAGTGAGAAATAGAATCTTTAGTGATGCTAAACCCAAGATTTGTAAACGACATTTAAGACTGAAATCATTTTACGAAAATGTTTTGCGTAGCTACGCCGAGGTTTCCTTCCTTATATTTACATAACTAGGTTTATTAGATACTGGTGCAAACATTAGTTGTATTGGCTCATCGCTTGCGTCCGAAGATTTTACGAGATTTCCTGAATTCAAACGGTTGAAGTCATATGCCACAACGCGTCGAATGGCAGAATGAAAAGGCAACGTTCGGCGGAAGGCTACAAGCCTCCTTTCAAGAGGCAGAAAGGACCCAGTCCCACAGCCTCGAGGCAGGGCAGTCGCATAGACAAGGTAGCAACTACCTCGAATGCTGTGAGTCAGAGAGAGGTTCCAACTACGGGAGTAGGAGATAAGCCAAAGGGAGACAACGCCAAGACTCCGGCTTTTCCCGAGAAGATGAGAGATGTGGCAAAGCAAGGGCTGGTTGATCGTAGCAGGTCTTTCGGACAGATGACTACTGAAAGGTGGAGATCTGTAGAAAGGGAGCTTATTAGCTTAATGCTTAAGATGTTGCGCGAACAACCAAGTAAGCCCCTTCCAACCTTTGATTCGGGGAGGTGGTATAATGGTGTGAAGATGAAGATGATGCGTGCGACAACATCGCGAGCTTGCGGTGGCTGGTGACCTCCAAAAGCAGGGCACGAACGCGCGGTTTGAGGTAGTGGATAAAGCAGAAATCCCCACGGGACCAAAACGTTAAGATATGGATACCATGCGTGATGAAGTCGGACGATAAACTGCGACTTCTGCAGAATCAGAATCCGAACATATAGACACAGGATTTGAAACCCTAGGTCAACGAACTGGCCGAACCCAAATATGTTGCCAATGAGGAGGAACTGGAGGAATCTAATGAATTTCTAACAAGGACGCTTTTGACTGCATATAACAGAGCTTGACCTCTAAGAAGATTCAGAGGAAGAGCAAAGCCGCCATGGTGGAGCAATGAGCTGAGTCTTCTAAGAAGATAGGTAAAAGAAATGCTTAAGCTAACAAAGACCGCCGTAAGCGAAGGGTGTCAAAACGAATACAGAGATCTACAGAGGCTAAGAGAATCTCATGGAAAAGTTTCTGTGCGGACATGGAGTGCTCCAGCGAAACAGCACGGTTAAAAAAAGTCCTAGCAAGGGGAACCATACTCGAGGGACTAATAAAGAAAGAGAACGGGGAATGGTCACGTTGTAATAGTGAGGAGTCCCTTGATGTGCTTTTCGATACACGTGTCCACGAGCCAGCAGACAGCACTCACACTTCGATCACGGAGCGGACAGTGCTGGGCTTGGTGACCAACACCAAAATCGAATGGGCGGTGGATCGTTAAGATCTGGGTTTACGTCAGAAGAAGGGTTAACTAATGTTGTACTATTTGAGTTGTTAAGATCTAATTTTAAAGTAGAAGAAGTTGAAGGTAATTTTGCACTATTTGAATCGTTAAGAATTGAAGCTAGATTAGAAGTTGAATTTTTAATGGAAGAATCTTTGAAGCCTGGAACATCTGTTGACAAAGAAAATCTATTTTCCTGGTTTGTGACTTCTTCGGTCGAAGATGAAGCTTAACTTTCGTAGCTTGAGGCTGAATTTTCGGAATCGGATTCTGATAAATAGTAATTGATTTTAGAATGGCTCAAAATTATGTAAGTATGAATTGGTAAAAGTCTCAAAATGTGGTAATCACGGACGCACCGCTTTATTCCAAAAATCTGAATTGGTTTTTCACGGAACCACCGCATGTATTAAAAAAGTTAATCGGTTTTTAACGGAAACACCGCATGTATTAAAAAAATGTTAAATGGTTTTTAACGGAACCACCGCATATATATCAAAAAAGTTAATTGGTTTTTATCGGAACCACCGCATGTATTAAAAAAATGTTAAATGGTTTTTAACGGAACCACCGCATATATCAACAAATCCAAAATTTACACGTTACAAACTGCTTATTAAGTTTAACAGTCTTATATGTTGAAAATTAAAATTATGTTGGAAAATGGGCATATCTATAAAGAAAATTTTTTTCAATATCGCGAGTTAATATCGAGCTCAAGGCCTAACAATAATTATTTTATCATTATTATTGTTATAATATATTTTTTTTTCTTAATTGAAAAAATTTCTTAAATTAGAATAGAAGAAAGAAAAAATTTAGACAACTGCCAAAGCTCATTGTATAGATCCATTTCGGGAACTGCTAAATTCCTTCATCGGCAACGTTTAGGCACCGCTGCTATAACCATTCAGCCATCACAGCGGTTTTTTGTTTGACTTCATTATTCCTACTTCAATTCTGATTCTTGCCAATTGATATTCACAGCACTGCGACATCTGTTACAGAATAGTTATGAAAATTGGACTTTGTTTATGGCGATGATGCCATAGTGTCATATTTTATTGACACTTTTTCCCCGTGCTCTGGGATGTATTAACAATTTTTGTTGCTATATCGGCCTACTGATTTGTAATATCGCGAGTTAATATCGAGCTCAAGGCCTAACAATAATTATTTTATCATTATTATTGTTATAATATATTTTTTCTTAATTGAAAAAATTTTTTAAATTAGAATAGAAGAAAGAAAAAATTTAGACAACTGCCAAAGCTCATTGTATAGATCCATTTCGGGAACTGCTAAATTCCTTCATCGGCAACGTTTAGGCACCGCTGCTATAACCATTCAGCCATCACAGCGGTTTTTTGTTTGACTTCATTATTCCTACTTCAATTCTGGTTCTTGCCAATTGATATTCACAGCACTGCGACATCTGTTACAGAATAGTTGTGAAAATTGGACTTTGTTTATGGCGATGATGCCATAGTGTCATATTTTATTGACACTTTTTCCCCGTGCTCTGGGATGTATTAACAATTTTTGTTGCTATATCGGCCTACTGATTTGTAATATCGCGAGTTAATATCGAGCTCAAGGCCTAACAATAATTATTTTATCATTATTATTGTTATAATATATTTTTTCTTAATTGAAAATTTTTTTTAAATTAGAATAGAAGAAAGAAAAAATTTAGACAACTGCCAAAGCTCATTGTATAGATCCATTTCGGGAACTGCTAAACTCCTTCATCGGCAACGAAAACTACACACTGGATAAAGCTACAGACCTGCCAAAATACTGCTCTCAGAACCGCCACGGGCTGTCTTCTTATGTCCCCAGAACACCATCTACATAATGAGGCGAGAATACTCTCCATCAGGGAGAAAAATGAGATGCTAACCAAACAGTTCCTGTTGAATACCCAGAAACCTGGGCATCCCAACAGACATTTGATTGATGAGCCAACACCGCCTAGGGACTTAAGGAGTCATCTCGGTAAGCATTTTGAGGAAATACGGCACCTGACAACTCAGCCGTATGAAGCAAACAAACACAAGCAGGTCCTTGGGGAGCTCCACAAACAGGCGTCGGACCTTTATGCCAGGAATTGCCCGGTGAATCCAATACTCACAGTACCCAAAACTTGCGGAAGAGGAACGCATACTCCCCAGGGAAACGCGAGTCACTCTGGCTCAACTTCGTTCTGGATACTGTAACAGGTTAAACTCTTACCTATCCAGAATCAACCCCGACATACAAAATGTAGGCCCCGCTTGCAATGTGTTCCCACATGACACCAACCATCTCTTTAATTGTAATGTGGAACCAACGCCTCTAACACCGCTTTCATTATGATCAACCCCTGTTGAAACAGCAAGTTTCCTTGGACTCCCGTTAGAGGATATTGATGACAATTTGTGATCGGTCGCAACTATTAGGTGGGGCGAAGCACTGCTACAACAACAACAACAACATGGCTCTTCCCTCACACTTATCGACGAAGAGCTGCTAACTAAATTGAACATAAAAGGAACACCGCAACCACTGCGTTTGCGATGGACTGGTGATACACATCGATATGAAGATGAATCTGTAGTAGTTGATCTAGCGATATCAGCTAAAGATGTTAGTAGGAAATTTTCAATCAAAGATGTACCCACGGTCAAAAAACTTGACTTGCTTTTTCAATCTCTTAATTCCAAGGAACTGCAGTCAAAGTTCAAACAATTAAAGGGATTGCCTCTACAATCCTACGCAAATATAACACCACCAATCCTGATTGGACTAAATAACGCTACACTTGGATCTCCGTTGAAATCCCTATATGGTGGCGAAAATGTACCAATAGCAGAAAAGTCCAAACTCGGTTGGACATTGAAAGGCCCTACGCCAGGTATCGGTCATGATATCCCACACTACATCTATCACATATGTGACTGTTCCATCCAAACAGAGTTGCTTCAGTTGACGAAATCTTACTTTTTCATGGATACTTTAGGCGTTTCGGCTAACCTTGCCCCGTTAATGTCCAAAGATGATAAGTTGGCAATGAAGCAGTTGGAGCAATACACTGTACGGATCGGCAACTGATTTGAAACTAGTCTCTTATGGAAGAGTCATGAAATCATTTTACTTGATAGCTTTATTTCGAGCGCGATGCCTGCAAAAAAAGATGCAAAGAGAGCCCAAGTTGGCTGAGGTTCTTCAGCAAAAGATTGACGACTACTTACAAAAAGGGTACGCCAAACGTATGTCAGCAACCGACGTTGCCACCAAAAAAAGCTGGTACTTAGGTTAATAGTGTGTCACTGAATAACATGCTGCTCAAAGGGCCCGACCTAACAACTCTTCTGCTGTCAGTATTATTCAAATTTCGGCAAAGAAGAGTAGCTATCTCGGCTGATATAGCTGAAATGTTTCATCAGGTTCGAGTTCGGAAAGAAGACCAAAACTTTATGCGCTTCTTATGCTATGAACCAAACGCCGATGAACCAACAACTTTCGTGATGACAGTGATGACCTTTGGATCTATGTGTTCACCCAATTGCGCCCAATATTTCAAAAATAAAAATGCTGCAGTTTCAAAAAGAGTTTCCTCATGCTTCGTAATGTGTTATTGAGAATCTCTATGTAGACGATATGTTGGTAAGTATTGACACTGAAGAAGAAGCAATAAAGTTAGTAAAAGATGTCCGTTACGTTCACGCGATGGGAGGTTTCCATATTCGAAACTTCTTGTCCAATTCACATCGCGTTCTATCTGGGTTGAACGAAACCTCAACGGATGCCCTTCGTCTTGATCTTGAAAAAGAGCTGCCACTGAGAAGGTATTAGGCATGTGGTGGATCACCGCCAGTAATCATTTTGGATTTCGAGTCTTCCCCAAATACAGGGACTCTGATATCTTTGTTCACCATCGACGACCAACTAAGCGCGAAGTTCTTAGTTTGGTTATGACAATATACGATCCAATCGGGCTGATCGGTTTCTACGTTATATACGCTAAAGTCATCTTGCAGGAAATATGGAAAGCTGGCTGCGAATGGGACGATCCGATTTCAGAGGACCAATTTAAAATATGGATTAGATGGCTTAGACTTATGCCAAAAATAGAGTCTGAAAATCCCACGCTCGTATTCGTATTGAATTTGGCAGTTGTTCAACTCATATAGAGTTGCACACCTTCGTCGACGCAAGTGAAACCAGCTACGCGGCAGAATGTTACCTTCGATACTCTTACGGTAGCATAATTAACTGTATGATAGTTGCCAGCCAAACAAGAGTAGCCCCACTCAAATTGATAGCAACACCTCTACTTGAATTAAAAGCTGCACTTCTGGAAGCCGGCCTTGCCAAACACGTTATTGAATCACATTCTGTACGTATCGACTGCTCCGTATACTGGTCAGACTCACGAACAGTATTCGCTTGGCTGCATGCTGATCATCGTCGTTACAAACAGTTTGTGGCATTTCGAGTCAGTGAAATTTTAGAACTAACCCATGTCAGTCAATGGCGTTGGCTTCCAACAGCAGAAACGTTGCCGACGAAGCCACCAAATGGCACGGTGATCCAAACTTCTCAAACGACAATCGATGGTTTAGTGGACCATCCTTTTTGTATCTTCCCCGCAACGAATTGCCCGTACCTGTGCAACAAAAACACGTTTCAACAGAAGAACTTCGCCCACAATTTACTGGAGTTCCGACAGAATATTTTGTTGGGCTTAAACCAGAGAACTTTTCATCATGGGACCATCTTTTTAAGGCAACAGCTATGACCTTTTACTGCGCTCGCATTTGGTTAAATTTGGTACGGTGTAATAAAAATGTGTATGGTGTCCCAAGTACCGACGATTTTCGTAAGGCAGAACATTTTCTTTGGAAAAAACCCAGAACGATGTTTCCAAAAACTCAATAGCTTCGTTGCAAACTGGAAAAGTTGTTTGAAAATCTAGCGATATATACAAACTATCGCCCTATTTGGATGACCGCGGTGTTTTAAGAATAGATGGACGTGTTAAGATTGCAGGGCGACCAGATCCAGTTTTGCTACCAAACAACCACCGTATTACGCACTTCATCGTATACGACTTTCACATGAAATACCATAATGCTAGCATAGAAACCGTAGTCAACGAAATACGATAAAATTACTGGGTACAAAAACTCCGCGTTGTGACCAACAAAGTTCGTCGCAATTGTCAGATTTGCAAAAACAGAAATGTCCAACCACAGCCACCTAGAATGGCATGCTTACGTCCAGCACGTACCGCATGTGGGAAATTGACTATTTTGGTCCTCTTCTGGTGGCAGTCAGGAGGAGCACCGAAAAGAGGTATGGGATGTTGTTCACTTGTTTGACAATCAGAGCTGTGCACCTGGAAAGGCATATTCGTTGTCTACTGATACCTGCATTTTGCCGTACGAAATTTTATGGCGCGTAGGGGAAGTCCCTTGGAAATATGGAGTGACAATGGCACTAATTTTAAGGGTGCTGAAAAAGAAATGAAGTCTGGGTTTGAGCTGGTGGACCAGAACCGCATAACGAAAACTTTTACTTCGGCAGCAACTGAGTGGCATTTTATACCACCAGCATCTCCATACATGGCAGGAGCTTCGGAGCGGCTTGTTCGCTCAGTAAAGGATGTACTTCAACGGGTTTTAACGACCGGTAGACCGAACGACGAGCTTCTACGTGCTATGTTAATGGAGGTGAGATGACTCTCGCCCTTAACATATATCCCTATTGACCACGAAGCTGAAGAGGCTGAAGAGGGGGGGGGGGGGGGGGGGGGGGGGGGGGGGGGGGGGGGGGGGGGGGGGGGGGAATTGTGTTGCGAACAATCTGGCCGGCATAAATCCTACTATTCCCCGCCGACAAACATGCATACTTTTCGCTCGATGATTGGCTCATAAAAATCAGGTGATCAAAATTGAAGAGAACGTAAGTAAAGAAAACTTTGTAAAAGGAGATAAAGTCAGTACTTGAATTAACGGCAGATTGATACGAATACATTTTTTAATCCTCCTTTGTTAATAAGAATAACGGATTGCAAAAAATTGTCGACCTTTTTTTTAACACTGGTTATTGATATTCTGAGTAAAGTCTGCGGTATACTTTGTTGATGCGGAAATAAACAGATCCAGCAAGGTGACAGATTACTGTAGCTTTTTCCAAGCGGAAATATTAGCCATAACGAAAGCAGTAGAAACACTGGAAGAGAATAGCTTAAACTGCAACCATGTTAACTTTTATACTGACAGCCAAGCAGCAATTAAGGCAATAATCTCGCATAGCAAGCATCTAAAAATATGTTAGAGTTTAAGCAGTCTCTGGAAAGAATCGAGACAGGGGGAAGCATACATCTTTATTGGGTCCCAGGGCATATGGGAATAGAATGGGCACGAAAAGGCAGATGAACTAGCTAAAAACGGCGCATTCCTTGAAGCTTGCTCTGTAGATGTCCCAATTAGAATGGGCGAGAAATGCATATGATGCACCAAGCGGGAAAGCTGCAAAGTGTCGAAGATTACGTGTAGGTCTTACAACCTTAGACTAACAAAGTTTCTTCTATTATTAAAAAGAGAGGACTGTAGACTCATGGCGGGTATTCCGACAGGATACTGCCTTCTGGCGTCACATGCCTTTAATTAGCCTTGGTCAGTAATAGCTGATGTAGGTAGTGCCGGTTGGAGGAAGAAACGATCGAGCACATTTTCTGCTTAAGCCCTGCGCTTGCCATGGCTAAGACTCCAGCTATTAGGAATGATATAACTATCAGATCTAGAAGCAGCAAGTGGCCTAAGTCCTAAAAAATTTTCTAGTATTTGCCAAGAGGATGGAGTTATTTTATAACATAGGTCCTGGTTTTTGATAGGGTTTTTCAGTTTGATCGTTAAAAAAAACTCTTGTAACACTGCGGACTCATTCGACCTATGTGAGATCCTGATGGACCGGCCAGTTCAACCTAACCTAACCATTCATGCTGTATATGTCCAGAGGTTGGATTATGTTCAGAGAGCTTTCATGGGCTTTGCGTTGCGGCAGATGAACTTCGTAGACCTTGTACCATCATATTTCTCTCGCTGTTTTACTGATTAAACTTAATCTAATATTTGTTTAGTTCAATAGAAATAACTAACTTGCCATTAGAGTGTAGGGTTGTACTTATAATCGAAAGCGTTGTAGCCAGTGAAAGTATACTTTATTTATGGTACCAAGTAAAGTAACAAATATAATTTAAATTACGACACTCATTAACTATTAAAACTTCCTCCTTTTCTTCATCTTCTTCCTAATCCTCTATCTCTTCCTCTTGCTTTTAATAATTTCCTTATAATAAATTTGTTGGAATAGGTAGGTTCCTGGTCCACTTCCCGAAAAAAAATTCGTGGTTGTATATATTTTGAATGCTGTATGATTAAAAAATAAAACAATGTTGCCAAGAAAATAAAAAATAAGTGGTGGACTACCATTAGCATTTATGGGACCATACCCAGATATATGTTTTCCGATTATCAGACCTACCCGATATGGCACCCATTTCATTTGATACCCATACCACTGGTAGCCCTAGTCAATATTTAAGTCTATACCCCGGAAACGGCTTGAGATGTCACAATAAAAATTACTTTACTTTAAGGAACGTTTTCTCATCCACCCAATAATGTTCAATTAACTTACCGGGCACTTTAAAGTCAACTTAGGGATTTTCGTTTTCTCATGCGCCCTGTAAAATGAAGCTTGCATTTGATTTAGATTTGGCAAGATCACATGAAAACTGTAATACGTTCACATTAAAAGTGTATTACCTACTTTACCTGAACCTGATAAGTCGCCGCTACTTTCTGCTGCTATGAAAAACGCAAGTGCATCGGTTCGATCTCAGTGGCACCTGTTTTTTATAACATTTTTTTTACTTTAAAAATTTTAAAGGGCAGATGAGCTGTCGGTAAATTTTGTGCAAACGAAAATCCACTTATAGGCAGGATAAAGTGAGCGCTAAAATTAAAGGCTAGATGAGAAAACGGCTCTTAAGCTAATATAAACAGTTTCCATTGGTTACCCATAGTTTACAAACACATCCAAGGGTTACCCGGGTCCACGTTATGGTTTATACCTCGAGACCCACGTCACCCAGCGGTATAAAAAATACTCTGTACTAAAGCACACATCAACAGCTTCAATTTGATACCCATAATGTAAAAGCACATCCTAGTGTTACCCTGATCCATGTTTTGGCCTATATATTGACATCTAGAAAAACAGGGTTACGAATACCACATTTCAAAGTACTCATAAACAGCTTCCATTTGATACCCATATTATACAAACACATGCCAGGATTACCCACCTACGTTTTGATCTCAAGACCCTAGCACCCTAGCGAAAAAAGGTAGACGTTGGCCGATTCTCAGACCTGCCCAATATGCTCACAAAATTTCATGAGAATCGGTTTAGCCGTTTCGGAGGAGTTATGCCTCCAACACCGTGACACAAGAATTTTATATTATATTTGAAGTATTTTATAAGACAACTGTATGGCAGCCCCTTTCACTTTTAAAACTTTTGTTACAATGGCAATAGTAGTAAAACAATAAAAAGGCTGCGCACCAGTGCACGGACTTTTAAAAAGAGAAATAATTTTATATTATATTTGAAGTATTTTATAAGACCACTGTATGGCAGCCCCTTTCACTTTTAAAACTTTTGTTACAATGGCAATAGTAGTAAAACAATAAAAAGGCTGCGCACCAGTGCACGAACTTTTAAAAAGAGAATGTTTGTACACGAAAAATTTAAATTGTGGTAGAAGTTGGTAGATTTTTTTTTCAAGAAAACAATAGCTACATTTTATATTTGTACAAAACAATTCATATTTTATTGTAAAACAAATAAAGCACATTTCACGGAAATAACACTTAAAAAAAATGTAAACAAAACAAAAAAATTCATGAAAATTTGTATATACATAGCTAATGCCTATATCATACTTTCTTTTTTCCTGAAAGTTGGTAATCTACGAATAAAGTGGTAAAGTCCGTGCACTGCTGCGCACTCTTAATTTGCAATCATTAGGCCTGATTACATTCACGACGGCGGCTACAAAGCGACATCTGTCAAATTATTTTTACATATATTCTTATGAGGGCCGTTATCTTCGGCACGACAGAGCAGCATGACAATCAATCACGAATACCGTTGTAGTCAGATTAACGGCTGAATTCTGCAATTCAGTCTCATCTCAAGGCTCTAAATTTGAGATTTTCCTTTAGAGACAATATTTGTGACTTGAGATGATTTCGGTATTCAGTAAACGAAAGCCGCAAAAGCAATTCACCATATCAACGAAATTCACCAAAAAGAAAATTTACTCATACATTGAACAAATAATATAGCATTGCATCTTGTCAACATAACGTTGGGTGGTATTGTGGCTGTGTGTAGGTTCAAATCTCAGCGGCGCCACATAGAGTTCGATGTTTTTTTAAGTATTTTCTGTTTTTTAATTTTTTCTATGCTTATTTTAAATTGGGGTTTAAATTTATATATTTTGGAGATGCTACATATAATCAGCACACCCAACGATAAACGAATGAATTTTAAGTCAGACACAGACCAATGCGCTCACACATACAGACAATTGATTATGAGGAATTGCAAAAATTAATGCTGAGAGTGTTATTCAACAAATTTACCTGGGTGGGAATAAAATACATACTTATGCTATGGGTGTCGCACACATCTTAACTCTTTGTACTATATTTTTGTTAGTAAAAATTTGTTTATAATTACGGTTCCTTATTTGTTTACCTTTTTTGTGTTTATTTTCTTCTTTTGTCACTAAATCAAATATTAAATTAGTGGACCTGGTACATCCAACGATGTAAGACAAAGTCTATATATACATGCACTTTTGTGTGTTTTATTATAATACTTGCCATTTTGTATTTCTAGTCCTGAAGCTGACTTCTAATCGAAGTCGAAATTTTGATAAATAAAACGACAATATATAACGAATATAAATAAAAAAACTTTTGTGTGTTATTTAATATTGTATGGCCTCGAGCTCGAGAACTTACAAACATTGAGGAATAAAACAACATATTTAAAGCGTTTTTCGCAAATAATTTTCATATTTTTTCTGAAATTTTCAAGTTTGTGATCTGCCCCGGCCCAGCTCACAAATTAGTGGCTGCTTTTGTGAGGCTGGAGACGCGACACAGCTTACAGAATGGCAAATTGTGTCAAATGTGATGCGGCAGTTACTCACGAGCGTACGTACCAAAAACGTGTCTGCTGACACGACCTATCTTATGAGTGTGCAATGTAAACGAAAACTCACCGGCGTGCAACGCCCGTACGTACGTAGCCCGGAACGTAGAAATCGAAACAATTTTGATTTTTTCAGTAAGAACGTGTCAGCTGATCGCTCTCTCACTAGACAGAGTTGCCTAGTAAACTTTTTTGCGCTAATTTTTGACCGTTTGCAGTTTTATGCAAAAACACCTAATTAAAGTTGTTAAAATTGTGAAAATAAGTCGAAATAATTCTGTAAAAGTGCAGATTATAAATATGTGATCTATTTATATTTATTTAATATTAATTCCAGCCTTTTACAACATCAAAAATTAAATTGGAAAAAGTTGATGTTTCCATAAGCATGCATGCAAAATTGTCAATGGCAACAGTGCTTATCTGTAAACAATACACATACAAATATGTTTTGTACATGTAAACAGACGCAAAAATTGATTCCTACGGGCTTGAGGGTTCGCTCAAACGTGTTTCGTAAGACAAACGTCCGTACGTACGGCACACATCGGTGGGTAATTGCCGCTTGATTTTCACCCCAAATAGTCTCTAATAGTGACTAGAGACGGCTTCCTGAATTCAGCTGTAAACCTAATTCTAGTTTTGGGTAGCGACAATGAGTGACGTCCTTGTTTTTTGTCAATAAAAACTAAATAATCGTAAATAACAGATAATAAAATAATAAAAACGATTATTTTTGGCGTTTTTTTAAACATAGTTAATTTATTTTTCCAAATTTTTTGCTCCTGTTTGCTATAATTGCCGGCTGCCGCGTTCAAAGTGATAAAGTAGTCAATGCTTGGCTACGGTTGTCGTCAAGCTCTGCTTTATTGTGGTTGTGGTCTATGGAAGCCGTGATCTTACCTAGCAACGTGTAGTTGTGTGCATATCGGGCGATGTCGTGCTCACACGTATTTGTTGTCGGCTTCGCGTTGATGAAAATCTAAATTTTTAGATTTTCTCGCTTGACAGTTGATCTATTTGATCGTGGCCGACGTGGTTGACAAGCATTAATGTGTTAGTTTTGTGAGAACGTACAATGAGTAAGATGGCGGAAGGAAAAGTTTTTACATTGCGGTTTATTGAAACCTACGAATACAAAGGTCGAATGGAAAAAAAAAAATTGCCAAAAATCAGGTAATTTTCTTAGTGGCTTAAGATTAGCATCCTATTATATTAAAATTGAATAAGCTACAAAATTTCATACTCGAAAAAATTCTAAAAATTCTTAGAAAAAAGTTCAAATATGTTTATGAAAATTCGCAAAATTTATAAGCAATAAAAAATGGTCACCCGATGACATGTTTACGTCTGCACGCAACGAATTTTCAATGCAAATGGCGTTTGATGCTTTATGCTTGTGTGGTGGCCGGGCAAGCGACAATCACCCGAAACGCACACAACTACACGTTGCTATGGTAACCATCAAGCAAATTTTGTGCGTTGCCGGCAGCTTTACGATCGGCGGTAAGAAGACCTATCAGAGGAAGTACAGAGTACGTGGTAAGCGTTAAGCTCGCCGTACAAAGTGCAAAGTCTGATAAGTGGAATTTTATATTCTGAATAAAGTACGTGGTAAGCGCTAAGCTCGCCGTACAAAGTACGAATTCCATCTTTAAATAAAGTTAGAAAAATTTTAGGTGGCGATATATGCAGCGATGTTCACAAAAAAAGGTGCGCTTCATGTGCACAGAAAAAAGTGGAATAATGTATGTGCATTTTTACATGTATATACATATGCACATAAACATAATATAGACTGCTAAGTATATAACTTTATCTACACTTATGAAATTGTTGCGCATAAAATAAATACTGCTAAATTTCAGTATCATTATACTCAGTTTCAACTGGAATGTGTCTCCAATTAAACTCTACATTATTCTCCACTTTTATGACCAAAAAGTGTGTGCGTCCACTATTCATCGCAACTTATACAGCTGTAGGCTATACACTATGACCAACAGAGGTGCATGTCTCCGCTATTCAGTACAACTCCTTTTGTAGCTAGTTATTTATCACTATCGCGAGTCTTCAATAATTACCACTAGATGGGTCTCCTAAGCTCTATCTAAGTGATAATAAGCTTCTTTACCCACGAATGCAGTTATATATAGGTGTAAAAACACAGCAAATATTTTCAATGTAATGATAATTGTAATACAGCTTGAAGAAGATAAATAATACATAATACTAATTGTTTAATCTGCCTTTTAAACATAACTTTTATGCTAAATAGGAGATTCAACCTGTTCACAAAAGTAGGGTACTATATAAAAGTTACCTATGCACAAAATTTCAAACAGATTGCTCAGTAAACACATTTTTATGGAATAGGTCGGTCCCTGGTTCACTTTCCGGAAAAATTTTTTCTTAAATATTTATTTAGCTTGACTTGACGGGCAGGCCGCACGGGCGCATGCACGGCCGTTGTGAACGAATTTTGTAATTGAAATTTAAGTAACTTCCCGATAAGCTACAAGCTTGAAACTTGGAATATAGTTCAGAACCTGACGACAATGCAATAATAAGAAAAAAATCGCCACTAGGTGGCGCAAGGATCGAGATATTCGCAAAAATCGTATTTGTGGTCCGATTTGGCTCATATTTGGAACACATAATACATACAAGAATAGAAAGTGACCTATGAAAAAATCGCCACTAGGTGGCGCAAGGATCGAGATATTCACAGAAAACTTATTTCTCGTCCGATTTGGCTCATATTTGGAACACATAATACATGCAAGAATAAAAAGCGACTTATGAAAAAAAAATCGCCGCTAGGTGGCGCAAGAATCGAGATATTCGCAAAAATCGTATTTGTGGAACGATTTGGCTCATGTTTGGAACACATAATACATAAAAGAATAGAAAGCGACCTATGGAAAAAAATCGCCGCTAGGTGGCGCAAGGATCGATATATTCACAAAAATCGTATTTGTGGTCCGATTTGGTCCATATTTGGAACACGTAATACATGCATGAATAGAAAGCGACCTATGATGCCCGATTTCTCATATTTGGAACAAATATTACATACAGTCCGGTAGAAATGACTTCAAAATATTTTGGAGTTTGAGGAGGGACAAGCATACGTGGCGCAGAGTCGAGTAAAGTCTTTGGAAGGATTACATGTTGAGGACTTAGGTTGTAACAAATTGTCAGGAAAGAGACCTTGTTTTAATGAGTTACTAAATGAACTAAATAGAATGAGAAATAATAGGCAATTAAATAAAGACTAAAAACTTGAAAATAAAATAATTAAAAAAATTTTTTTAAGTTAAACCGTTTTATTGAAAACAATACTTACATGAAGTAATAATAATACGAAAAGCTAGAAAATAATTAGGTAGGTCCTAGGTACTAGTCATCACACTCCTTATCAATCTAGGATGTTGATCAGACAATTAAATAAAAGCGTTGGACGCGTCATATTTTTATTGATAGTCATAAGTAAAACCAACTGAACCTTAATCAAGTTATGCAACGCCTCACATTTTTATAAATTTCACGCGCCCAATGCTTTCATTTAACTGTTTTATCAACGCCCTAGATTGATAAGGAGTGTGATGACTAGTACCGAGGACCTACCTAATTATTTTCTAGCTGTTCGTATTATTATTACTTCATGTAAGTATTGTTTTCAATAAAACCGTTTAACTTAGAAATTTTTTTTAAATTATATTTTTTATCACTAACCATAGTTAAAGCCAATTGCCCAATAAAATTTTTTATTCGGAGACTCGGTCCCTGGTCCACTTGCCGCAAAAAAGTTTGTTTTTATTAAATCAAGCCACTAGCTACCTATGTACTAAATTTCACGCAAATTGTTTGCAAATATATTTTTTTGGGAAAGGTCGGTCCCTGATCCACTTCCTGGAAAAAACTCTCCAAATGTGAACCTGGGCCACAAAAGCTACCTTTGTACAAAATTTCAACCAAGTCGCTATACACATAAACCTTCGCCATATAAACTAAAATTCTTGCCCTGACTGCCTGCGTAGTGACACACGAAATTCCTTCGAATTGTCCAGGAATTGTGCGTGCTGGCACACTAAGTTGCCTATTTTGTGTCTTTCAATGCACACTAAGAGTTTTGTGTGCGGAGTTCGGGGCCACCGTGGTGTGATGGTAGCGTGCTCCGCCTATCACACCGTATGCCCTGGGTTCAACTCCCGGGCAAAGCAACATCAAAATTTTAGAAATAAGATTTTTCAATTAGAAGAAAATTTTTCTAAGCGGGGTCGCCCCTCGGTAGTGTCTGGCAAGCGCTCCGATTGTATTTCTGCCATGAAAAGCTCTCAGTGAAAACTCATCTGCCTTGCAGATGCCGTTCGGAGTCGGCATAAAACATGTAGGTCCCGTCCGGCCAATTTGTAGGGAAAAATCAAGAGGAGCACGACGCAAATTGGAAGAGAAGCTCGGCCTTAGATCTCTTCGGAGGTTATCGCGCCTTACATTTATTTATTTATTTAAGAGTTTTGTGTAATATTGTGCCGCACCAATACATAACATAAAAACAATTCGAACTTCGCAAAGTATTTTATTATTTTGTGGTTGGTAGCGTACATCGTAAAGTCGAATACTATACAATTGAATTATGCTGATACACACTCTGGTCAGTAGTAAAGAGAGTGGTGTTTATTTTGTTTAATTTTAATCATCAAGGAGATTGATTTTACCCATAAGCAAATATTTAATCCGTCACCATACATATGTACGATCATGCACAAATTTACAAGAACATGAAATAGTATAATCCCAATTGGCATATATATAAAACTTTCAAGTTTATTGCTCAATAATCGTCAGTATTAGCTTTTTTTAGTAAAAATTAGGTGTTTCACGAGCGATCTAAGTCCCACCGTAAAGAAAAATTAAAATTTTAAGAAATCTGGTGTCAGTGTATACCAAAAATCCATTAAAATTTTTTTTCCTATAGAGTTATCCCACTTTTAAATATAAAATCGGTCTTCATCAAGGAAACTTGCTGTTTCAACAGGGGTGGACCATAATGAGAAGGGTGTTAGAGGCGTTGGTTCCAAATTACAATTAAAGAGATGGTTGGTGTCATTGCAAGCAGGGCATACATTTTGTATGTCGGGGTTGGTTCTGGATAGGTAAGAGTTTAACCTGTTACAGTATCCAGATCGAAGTTGAGCTAGAGTGACTCGCGTTTCCCTGGGGAGTGTGCGTTCCTCTTCCGCAAGTTTTGGGTACTGTTCTTTGAGAGCTGGATTCGCCGGGCATTTCCTGGCACAAAGGTCCGACACTTGTCTGTGGAGTTCACTGGGGACCTGCTTGTGTTTTTTGCTTCATACGGCTGAGTTCTCAGGTGCCGTATTTCCTCATAATGCTTACGGAAATGACTCCTTAAGCTCCTGGGCGGTGTTGGCTCATCAGATGTCTGTTGGGATGCCCAGGTTTCTGGGTATTCAACAGGAACTGTTTGGTTAGTATCTCATTTCTCTCCCTGATAGGGAGTATTCTCGCCTCATTATTTAGATGGTGTTCTGGGGACATAAGAAGACAGCCCGTGGCGGTTCTGAGAGGAGTATTTTGGCAGGCCTGTAGCTTTATCCAGTGTGCAGTTTTTTGGCTTGGCGACCATATACGGGACGCGTAGCATGCAATCGGCTGGCCAATTGCTTTGTAAGTGGTAATGAGCGTTTCTTTTCCCCAAGTACTGCCAGCAAGAGTTTTGAGGATTTTACTACGGCTCTGTATTTTCGGTACAATTGCGGCTGCATGCTCACCGAAATGTAGATCCTGATCAAACGTCACATCCAGGATTTTGGGGCATTTCTCTACGACTTGCAAGGGTAGGAAGATTTATTAGTTTTAACCGATTAGTGTAAGGAGGAAGATTATACGGAGAGTTCCATTGAAGATTTCTCAAGGCGAAAAGTAAAAACTGTTTTTGAATTGATTCTAGCCTGTCCACCTGAACTTGATAACGCGGATTTCAAATTATCGATCCATATTCTAATATCGGCCTCACCAATGATGTAAAAAGGGTTTTTGTAACGTAAAGATCACTAAACTCTTTTGCCCATCTTTTCACAAATGCTAAAACTCCTCTTGCTTTATTGACTGTGGCATTAATATGAGAGTTGAAACTAAGTTTTTAATTCATTGTAACTCCCAAGTCGACAAAAATATCAACGCTTTCCATAGTTTGGCCATTAATTGTGTAAGAAGCTGGCTGTATGTTCCCACGTGAAAAACACATGAATTTACATTTTTCTATGTTGAGCGGCATTAAATTCGCATTACACCAAGCAACTAAACAATTTAAATCCGCCTGGAGTACAGAACGTTCTTCAACCGACGCGTATGACTTAAAAAGTTGTACGTCGTCGGCATACATCAAAATTTTAGAATATTTTATAGTTGTGGAAATATCGTTTATAAAGGGCAAAAACAGAATAGGACCGAGATGGCAGCCCTGAGGCACACCGGAGGGAACATCGATGACATTCGAACAAATGTTTTTAAAAATGACTCTTTGAGTTCTACCGCAAAGATAGGAGGAGATCCAGCGAGTTAAGCCAGGTTGAAAGCCAAGCAATTCGGGTTTATAAACAATGCTTTGCAGCAATCAGTGTATATAACGTCGGTATGATGATTGTGAGTTGTAAATTCAAGCAAATTGGTTGTGGTTGATTTGGCTCTACAAAAGCCATGCTGAGAACTAACTATCAATGCAGAAATGGAAAATGTAAGGTGATTAGTAACGATTGCTTCGAAAAGCTTAGGGATAGCGGAGAGCTTTGCTATTCCACGATAGTTTTCAATAGTGGGATAAGAAAAGATTCCTTCCAAGCTGTCTTTAGATGTAATAGAACATCTTCAGGTAATAAATTAAATTGTCATATTTCAAGGGTAACTCTATGTCTTTCACCAACCAAACATTTTGAACCTAGTTTTGCTGACAAATCTCTTAGTTGCAGCATTATGTTTTTGATTTCAATGGAATAAAATGTATAGCGCAGTTGGGCTTTAATCAGAAACTTTTCAAAAACTTCAGTTCTGCTGTTGCCGAACTATGTGGCAAACTCAGTAAATTATAGATGAAACTAAGCAATTCTTCGAAGCAGTCTTGTTAATGCTATTTTTATACATGCCTACTAGAAGTTTACGCCGATCACTTCATCGGCGGCGGCGGCGTCGTGGGCGGCGCGCCGGTGTGCCCCGGGGTTCTTACTTTAAAAAGCTTGATTTTTCTATTTAAAAAAATAATATTTAGGAAAGGTTTTGTTTGTATGTATTAAAGGAAATAAACGTTTTGGCTATTTCGGAGTTTTTGCCCCAAAATCTTGCAGATCGTTAAAAAATTTTCAGGACTAGTGTAGTGTAAACAGCCAACAATTTAATCCCAAATATTTAAATCAGTCTAATATGCTAACCTGCTACAAAAATAGTCTAAATGTTCATCAACACATAAATATGCATTTGATAATTAATGCTGACATAGCCACTAAAACTTTTGTTACATCCTGGAAACCAATTTGCAGATAGCCAACAGGGGAAATGTCCATACATACTTTGGTCCAACAACCAGCAATGTTCTGGATATTACATTGAGCTCCGAGCGTGATATATCAAGGTATGATTGGATGGTTCTTGATAGATCATCCTTCTCCGACCATGCGTATATCAGCTTCAACATCCCCCTAAAGAGCGTAAAGAAGGGAGGAACCTTTAGAAATCCTAGGTCAACGAACTGGACTAAATTTCCGAAACATGTAGAAACAAAACTGGTACAACCCAAAGACGTTGCCAATGTGGAGGAACTGGAGGAGTCGAATGAATTCTTAACAAGGACGCTTATGACTGCGTATAACAAAGCTTGTCCTCTAAGGAGATTCAGAGGAAAAGTAAAGCTGCTATTGTGGAGCAATGAGCTGAGTATTCTAAAAAGACAGGTAAAATAAATGTTTAAGCTCGCAAAGACCGCGGAAAGCGAATCGTGTCGGGAAGAATACAGGGATCTACTGAGGATCTATAAGCGTGAAATTTCCAGGGCGAAGATAATCTCATGAAAAGTTTCTGTACGGCCATAGAGTGCTCCAGCGAAACAGCACGGTTGAAAAAAGTCCTAGCAAGGGGAAACATAGTCCAGGACTAATAAAGAAAGAGAACGGGGAATGGTCAGGTAATAGTGAGGAATACCTTGAGGTGCTTCTCGACACACATTTCCCATCCGGAGACGGATTGAAGAGCCAGGAGAACTCACTCAAACTTCGATCACGGAGCGGGTAATGCCGGGCTTGGTGACCGATACCAAGATCGAGTGGGCAGTGAAAACGTTTTCTAAGTTTAAATCGCCGGGCCCAGACGGTATATTCCCGGCCATGCTACAAGTTTCAAGTATGTCGGTCGTGAGATGTCTTAAAATAATATTCGAGGGGTGCAGAAGGCTGATTCATGTACCGCACTCTTGGAGAACTGCTCGTGTAGCTTTCCTACCAAAAACGGGATGATCGGTCACGTGTATTCCAAAGACTATAGACCCATTAGCTTAACATCATTTCTGCTCAAAACCTTTGAGAGGCTGATAGATGTGTACATAAAGTCCAACGTGGATGAAAAGCTGCTCTCCACAACACAGCATGCGTACACCAAAGGCAAGTCGGTAGATACCGCATTGCATAGGGTGGTAATAAGCATAGAAAAATCCCTGGAATATAAGGAGTATGCTCTAGGAGTCTTCTTGGACATTGCCGGGGCTTTCAATAATGTTGCAAAATGGGCGATTATGGATGGTCTTAATTACATTAAAGTACATCCTGCCTTAATCAGATGGATCGGCTGCATGTTAAATTGCAGAAAGATTACATCACAATGGGGATTGTACGAGGCCACGAAATCAGTGGACAGGGGCACGCCGCAGAGAGGGGTGCTATCACCTCTGCTGTGGACGCTGGTCATCAACCAACTGTTCAGTCAATTCGATGAGGGACCCGTAAAACTTACGGCTTACGCAGATGACGTTGCAATTGTCATAAGTGGAAAGTGCCTTCCAACGATTAGGTCTTTGATGGATCGGGCGCTTCGCAATACTATGGAGTTCTTGTTTGGTGGAAAGCCACACAAAAAACAACATACCTCAAAATATTAGAGGTGGTATGCAGACTATCGATGCTTAGCATTACGGGAGCGCTGAAAACAACCCCGACGGCTGCACTGTATGCCATTTTGCACATCCCACCTGTAGACCTGGTAGCAAAGAACAAAGCGTTAACGACCGCAACCAGGCTCGGTGCTTCGGGGCAGCTTGAGCGCCGACCATATGGCCATAGTAGTATAGCGTCATCAATCACTAGACGAACAGACTACGTGATTCCCTATCTGCGCTTCGAGGGAGATCTTAAGGCCACAATAGAGGTGAACGGTTGGCGCAAGGGTGCGCAAATGGCGGACGAGGCGATACATGTGTACACCGATAGTTCCAAAGTAGTGGAAGGAGTAGGGTCGGCGGTATACTGCGCTGATCCGGAAATAAGCAGATCCTACGGGATGCCGGATTACTGTAGCGTTTTCCAAGCGGAAATATTAGCCGTAACCAAAGCAGTAGAAACCCTGGAAAAGAATAGCTTAAGCTGCAACCGTGTTAACTTTTATATTGACAGTCAAGCAGCAATTAAGGCAATAATCTCGCATAGCACAGCATCTAAATGCGTGTTAGAGTGTAAGCAGTCTCTGGAGAGAATCGGGACAGGGAGAAGCATACATCTTTATTGGGTCCCAGGGCATATGGGAATAGATGGGAATGAAAAAGCGGATGAACTAGCTAAAAAGGGCGCATCCCTTGAAGCTTGCTCCGTAAGTGTCCGAATTAGATTGGGTGAGATTAAGCGAAGGCGAGAGGTGCACATGATCGACCAAGCGGGAAAGGCGTGGGTTCAAGCGCGGGGCTGTAAAGTGTCGAAGATTATGTGTAGGTCTTACAACCTTAGACTAACACAGTTGCTCCTATCATTAAAAAAGAGGACTGTAGACTCATGACGGGTATTCTGACTGGACACTGCCTTCTGGCGTCACATGCCTTTAAACTAGGCTTGGTCAGTGATAGCAGATGTAGGAAGTGCGGGTTGGAGGAGGAAACGATCGAGCACGTTCTGTGCTCGTGCCCTGCACTTGCCCGGCTAAGACTCCAGCTATTAGGAGTGATACAGCTGTCAGATCTAGAAGCAGCAAGTGGCTTAAGTCCTAGGAAGCTTCTAGTATTTGCCAAGAGGACGGAGTTATTTTATAACATAGGTCCTGGTTTTTGATAGGGTCTTTCAGTTTGGTCGTTAAAACAAACTTCTGGTAACACCACGGACTCAATCAGTCTATGTGAGGTCCTCATGGACCGGCCAGTTCAACCTACCTACCTAACCACTAAAACAGGTGTGTACAACACACAACCAAATAAATTTGAATTCCAGCAAATTTGCAAGGTTTGCATTTCCCATAGAAGTCCCAGCTCAACACAGATGTGTAGGTACATATTTTGTGTCGAGTTGTATGTAGGTATGTAAGTATGTATGCTTAAGGTAGATATGCATGTAAGTATGTATGCTTAAATGTAAATAGGTATGTAAGAATATGTTTAGGATAATTTAATATAAATAAGCTGAAATATTTCAATAAAGATGCGTTCGGAATTCACTCATCAAAGTCACAACACTTTTTATTACTTTTTAACCTTTTATATGGCGATCCTGCCTATGATTCTGGTGGCTGATTTTTCAGCCAAATTTCATAGCTGGCAAGGATACGCCTTTTATATGGTGATCCTGCCTATGATTCTACTGGCTGAATTTTCAGCCTAATTTCATAGCTAGCAATGATTTTACTGGCTGATTACAGCCTAAGCCTTGTCAAAGAAGCAAATAATGTTTTCAATGAATTAAATTCGGAGCACTCAAAAATGACGCCATTTAGCAATTTTTATGATAATTCACGGGCTTTATAATCGAACTGATGCAGTGGCAGTGGATATGACCAATTTGGAGCACTCAAAAATGACGCCATTTATAAATTTTTATGATAATTTACGGGCTTTATAATCGAAATGATGCAGGAGCAGTGAATATGACCAGTAAAAATATTGATATTACCTTGGAAGGAACTGACGATTTTATTATATTCCTAATACTGGCAACATAAGTATAAGTATGCATAATAAGTATAATCAGCTTAATTTTGAAATAGTTTTAACAATTTAGAAATTATTTTTAAGCAGGAAAAATATTGGGCAACCTAGCGGTTGCCTATTGACAAGCAAAAATTCAAATTTCTGTTGTAAAAACTTTTTGTTAGTAATTATTGAGCTATTTTCCCAGAAGAGGACATACAAAATCAAAATCAAGTGCTTAGGTCGTTTTCTTAAAAGTCCTTAAATGTGAAAAACAAATTTTTTTGAAATGTTTAATGATGTTTTACCAAAATACAAAAAGAGAAAAGGAAATGAAAAAAAAAATAGCATAGGAATTAATTTTTAATAGTTAAACAAAAAAAATAAACATGATCATATGTATTTAATTAGCGAGCTTTGCTCATATTGCTTTATACAATGGTTTTTGTAATTGATATTAGAGAAAAATTGTAAGTTTACAAACGGCGATGGTTACTAGGACATGTTTCTGAATTTCACTTCTTCATCAGCTAGCTTTTCGGGAGCTGAGCGTTGAACTCAAATCTCCAACATTCACATCAGTGCAAGCCTTTAGCTGTTACGCCATATGAATGTTCCGTTGCTCGCTGTACAATTGGTCTCTAAGAGTTGCCTTTTTGTTTATATTCCTTTTGATCACCATGTAGGCACAAACACTCTGTATGTAGTTTATTCCTAATGGTGTGGATATGATTTTTAGGCGCGCTTTTGAAAGCTTAGTAACATTTGTTCGGATTTTTACAGTATGTGTTTTTAATACTTCCGCTGTTACTACTATATCAATATGATCATATGTATTTGATTAGCGAGCTTTACTCATATTGCTTTATACAATGGTTTTTGTAATTGATATTAGAGAAAAATTGTAAGTTTACAAACGGCGATGGTTACTAGGACATGTTTCTGAATTTCACTTCTTCATCAGCTAGCTTTTCGGGAGCTGAGCGTTGAACTCGAATCTCCAACATTCACATCAGTGCAAGCCTTTAGCTGTTACGCCATATGAATGTTCCGTTGTTCGCTGTACAATTGGTCTCTAATACTGTTTTCACACAGACAGCATATTGAATATTAAAGGCAGTTTTCTACATTAAGACGCTTATTGAGCTCAATCTTCCCTACAAAATTCGAATCTATTATTATTTCATTAGAAGCTAATCGAATGCCTAATGAAGTCAAAAGCGCAATGCAACTCTGTTGGCAGCGTTCCGCTTCCGTTTCCGGTTCTTAATTTTTGGTGTGTTCAGTGCTTAAAAATGTCATTTGTCAAAGCAAATGTCATTGTCTGCATGGAGGAACGATACAAGGTGGCCGCATCGAACAGCTGATTATAACCGTTTTATTTAATTTGATATATCAACTACCGACGCAGTACGATTTTGACATTTGTCCATCGAATTTACAAGTACATGGATTTTTTTTTGTTTGTAGGTATGTCACCATGCTCCCACCTTGTATCGTTCCGCCATGACTGTCTGTCTCATCTTTCATACTAATCGAGCAGTTACTTCTGTGTGAAAGCAAAAAATTTACGATTTCATTAGCAGGTGAAATGAGATCATTAAGTTTCTGTGTGAAAACAGTATAAGAGTTGCCTTTTTGTTTATATTCCTTTTGATCACCATCTAGGCACATACACTCTGTATGTAGTTTATTCCTAATGGTGTGGATATGATTTTTAGACGCGCTTTTGAAAGCTTAGTAACATTTGTTCGGATTTTTACAGTATTTGTTTTTTTTAATACTTCCGCTGTTACTATTATATCAACATGATCATATGTATTTAATTAGCGAGCTTTGCTCATATTGCTTTATACAATGGTTTTTGTAATTGATATTAGAGAAAAATTGTAAGTTTACAAACGGCGATGGTTACTAGGACATGTTTCTGAATTTCACTTCTTCAGCTAGCTTTTCGGGAGCTGAGCGTTGAACTCGAATCTCCAACATTCACATCAGTGAATGTTCCGTTGTTCGCTGTACAATTGGTAAAAATCCGAACAAATGTTACTAAGCTTTCAAAAGCGCGCCTAAAAATCATATCCACACCATTAGGAATAAACAACATACAGAGTGAATGTGCCTACATGGTGATCAAAAGGAATATAAACAAAAAGGCAACTCTTAGAGACCAATTGTACAGCGAACAACGGAACATTCATATGGCGTAACAGCTAAAGGCTTGCACTGATGTGAATGTTGGAGATTCGAGTTCAACGCTCAGCTCCCGAAAAGCTAGCTGATGAAGAAGTGAAATTCAGAAACATGTCCTAGTAACCATCGCCGTTTGTAAACTTACAATTTTTCTCTAATATCAATTACAAAAAAATAAACTTTATTTAACTATTCATCATCTGAAAAAAAAATCAGAACATTCTGTAATGTAAAAATGTTAAATTAAACAAATTTTCCCTTAAGAACAAACATTTTTAGAAATAAACCTTTTAAATCATAACTTTTATAATGCTAACTAAATAAAGAAAAAAATAATAAAAGTAAAAAGTAATGCTTAATATAATAAACATAAAAAACAAAGAAATAAGCATAAATTAGCATTTTTCCTCCACCCCCAAAGAAAAAGGAATAAATTTCTAATTTCTCTTTAATTTTCTCTTTCAATCATATCATCTCTTTAAAATGTCTTCGTGGACAAAAATTAACCCCATAGCTGGTTACGAGGTAGGAAAAAGAAACTCTGAAACATCAGAGAATAGAATATTAAAATATAAACCACCAGCTGAACCAGAGCCAAAAATCAACCCAAACATTACAGATGATAAATTCAACACAATTTCGATAAGAACAGTAAATATTACAAATGAATCACTGCAAAATGCCTCACTCAATAGAAGAATTTTTTAAGACAGCTTCATTAGCACTGTCTAAGTTCATGAATTTGCTAATTCACAGTAGTAGTTGTCAAAGTAGAAGATTTATACTACAAACCTCTCGCAACATATTGCTTGACCAAAAACCATACGTAAGTGGAAATATGCAAAACACCTAAAGTTACCACAAGATCGGAAACTTCAAAACCAGCCAGAATGAAGAAAATAAAAAGTCACAAAGAGAACCTTATTATAAATAAAGCGCTTAATAAATAAGTTTGCAATTAGACATGTCACGCTCGCTTTCATCCAAAGGGATAGAAAAATTTTAGCGTAATACAATCAACCAGATTGTTGACGAAGTTATTGACTTAGGACAATATTCAACCAGGCTTAAAAATGCCGGCAATCTAGGACTGCAAATGCATAAGCATTCTGCAAATGCATAAGCATTCTGAAAAAACGGAGATGTATTTAATATTATAATATTTAATTCAGTCTAATATGCTAACCTGCTACAAAAATATTCTAAATGTTCATCAACACAATGCATTTGATAATTAACGCTGACATAGCCACTAAAACAGGTGTGTATAACACACAACCAAATAAATTAGAATTCCAGCAAATTTGCAAGGTTTGCATTTCCCATAGAAGTCGCAGCTGAACACAGATGTGTAGGTACATATTTTGTGTCGAGTTCTATGTAGGTTTGTAAGTATGCATGCTTAAGGTAGATATGCATGTAAGTATGTATGCTTAAATGTAAATAGGTATGTAAGAATATGTTTAGAATAATTTAATATAAATAAGCAGAAATATTTGAATAAAGATATATTCGGAATTCACTCATCAACGTCTCAACTCTTTTCACTCATTTTTAACCTTTTATAGTAGCTCCTTGCGGAGGGATTGTCCCTCGTTCACTTACTCCAGAGAGGCTTCGAACCTAACCCCGGTCTTTGGAATTGGTAATGCTGCGTCTGCTGAAAAGGACAGAGATACATAAAATGGGCACACTTTTGTCTATATATCTCGTGCAAAGCGTAGTTTCCCCTGGGGTTAACTCTTAATAATCGTCGCGAACACAATTTCTTTAAATCACTCGTGGCTCCTTGGCGGTCACGCACAAAGACGACTTACGGTTGCTGTTGTTGTTGTTGTTGTAGCAGTGCTTCGCCCCATCCAATAGGTGCGACCGATCACAAATTGGCATCAATATTCTCTAACGGGAGTCCAAGGAAACTTGCTGTTTCAACAGGGGTGGACCATAATGAGAGGGGTGTTAGGGGCGTTGGTTCCACATTCAATTAAATAGATGGTTGGTGTCATGTGGGGACACATTGCAAGCAGGGCATACATTTTATATATCGGGGTTAATTCCGGATAGGTAGGAGTTTAACCTGTTACAGTGTCCATATCGAAGTTGATCTAGAGTGGCTCGCGTTTCCCTGGGGAGTGTGCGTTCCTCTTTCGCAAGTTTTGGGTACTGTTCTTTGGGTACTGGATTCTGGCAATTCCTGTCATAAAGGTCCGACGACTGTTTATGGAGTTGATTGGCGAGTATTATCGCCTCATTATGTAGATGGTGTTCTGCGGACATAAGAAGACAGCCCGTGGCTGTTCTAAGAGCAGTATGTTGGCAGACCTGTAGCTTCTTCCAGTGAGTAGTTTTTAGGCTTGGTGACCATATAGGGGACGTGTAGCATGCAATCGGCGTGCCAATTGCTTTGTAAGTGGTAATGAGCGTTTCTTTGTTTTTTCTCCAAGTCCAGCCAGCAAGAGATTTGAGGATTTTATTACGGCTCTGGATTTTCGGTACACTTGCGGCTGCATGCTCATCAAAATGTAGAACCTGACACTCAAGATTTTGGGGTAGTCGGTAGCGTAGTGCCATCGACGTGGATGTTCAAAATGGTCGACACTTGGAACGTCCATGTTGTAAATAAGGTCGCGAAGGATGTAGTAGGTGATAATACCAGGTTTCGTGAGGCGAAAAAACAGGAGAGATCAGGGAGGTAGCCGTTTATTCTGTTGCAAAGCTCATCGATCTGTGGGCCTGGGCCTGTGGCCATTATTGTGCAGTCATCGGCGTAGAAAACGATAGTAGCCCCTTCTTGTGGTGAAGGTAGCTTTCATATGTACCCTGAAAGAAATGGTGCTATCAAAATCAACAAAACTACTTAAAGTGTTACGAAAATTAAACTTGCCCAATTACATGTAAAGTTACTCCAGTGGTGAATTACCTTCCGATTTGATTCTTTACTTTTCTATAACTTACAAGTTCTCTATTTAAAATGTTATGTTAAACATTTATACTACAAGTTTTGTTCGAAACAATCAAGTGTGGCAACTACATGCGAGAGAAGAAATTGAGAATGAGCTGGGCTGCAACTGAAATAATTGAGAATCAGTTTTGTGACTACTATTTTCATTTCTATTTAAAAAGCGAAGTTCAAAACTATAAATTAAATAAATTACAAAATATAAGATTTTGTGAAAGTGCGTTTAATTAAAAAAAATAATAAAGTGTATAATATTTAATGTGCGCCAGCATATTTGATGTACGCCCAATTGAAGTTCGGTTGGAAATGCATACATATGTATGTTAATGTAGCAAGCATGCGTATTTATGTATTCACATATTTACGTAGTTATGTACAAAGCTGTCGCAACAATTTTTTTTGTTCTTTTGACTACTAAAACGGTCAATTACGAATCAACGATTTGTGCGCAGTTGATTCAACATCTTGTTGCGATGGATAAAAATTGATAGAAATTTCGGTTTAATTGACCCGTATTTCGGTTAATTTTACCAGTATTTTTCTTTCAGTGTAGAAGTTAAACAAAAGTGGGGATAGGACACCACCTTGTTTAATTCTTCTCGGTTTTGATGTTTCGTTTCTAAATTGCACCGATGCCTGCAATTCAGACGCTATTGTATAGTTTCGCAAATAAACAACAGATGTTTGAATGTAAGCCCAAGCGATTTTTCAAACCCTTCTCATATGTACATATATCCTCAACTTAAGTATGAGGTAAGAATAATTTCAAAGGAGTGTTTATGCCCCTAGAACCTACTAAAGGATTTTGCATCACCGATTTCGCTTATTCTTGAGGACAGTTTAAAAACATGTTCGCCTTGGGTCATTTTATTTGAAATAATTGTTCATTATTAATTTTTTCAAAAATGCAAAGTGAGCATATAAATTTATTATATAACTTTTCTTTTAGTATTTTGTTTTAATAACTTGCTGAATTGGGTGATGGAAAGTGCCTGTTATTTTAAATAACTTTTCAATAGTTATAAAGAGTTAAATTTCTCAATTAGTTTCTTATAACAGGTAGTGATGCGCATCCGTTGATACCACTTTCGACCATATCCGACCAATTTTCGACATGAATAATAAATGGCCTAAACAGTCTTAAACGAGTAGAAAATATAGTAACGCGCCGGACGCCGCGCCGCCACGCCGATATATTTGACATTCGGCGGCGGCGTGCGAAAAACGACCAAAATCGGCGGCGGCGGCGGCGTTAATCGGCGGCGTATATCTCTAATGTGTATGTATATTGAAATAAAGCCAGTATGGCCTTATTGCCATTTTCAAAACATGGTTGTTGTAATTTTATTAGGCTGTACCTAAAAACGCGCAAAAGAGTGCGTACCGTGGCATGTTGCCACGGTTCAGGCAACCACCCGGACTTGGCATGGCGTAGCCCAGGGTTATTTAAATAAGCGCGGCCGAAGGCCGCCAACTCGGAGAGGTGTTCTGCACATAAAGGAAACAAATACCAGGTATTCTGCGCAGAATTACTGTTAATTTGCGCAAAATTAAGTTTTGGTATACCAGGAACAGGACAGTTGGTATTGCATTGATGGGACTAAGGATATTATATATAATTTTAAATGAAATTTGCGGTCCATCTTTTAAGACATGGGGGAAGGGTAGACCCTTCCAGGTCTTGCAGTAACGTGCCATGGTTGACCGACCACGCAGATAATTTGCGGTCCATCTTTTAAGACATGGGGGAAGGGTAGACCCTTCCAGGTCTTGCAGTAACGTGCCATGGTTGACCGTATCAAAAGCTTTTGATAGGTCTAGCATAACGAGTACTGTTCTATGGTGGGGGTTTTGATTTAAACCGCAATTTATCTGGCATTTTGCGCAGTGGTGGTGCTATGAAGTTTTCTAAAGCCATGTTGATGACAGGCTAGCTGCAAATTTGCTTTGAAGTAGGGGAGCAAAATGGCTTCAAGCGTCTTAGCTACTGGCGATAGGAGAGATATCGGGCGCTATGACTCTCATATGTTAGCTGGTATCCAGGCTTTAGTAGCGGGACCACCTTGGCCATATTCCATTTTTCGGGAATGAAAAAGGTGGAAAGAGACAGGTTGAAAACATGTGCTAAATATTTGAAACCCTCTCCCTAGGCTATTAGGCATCGGCATGGCTATGTCGTCTGGGCCCACTGCTTTGGATGGTTTAGCATGACCGATGGCATCCGCAACCTCTTTGAAGGTGATGGCAATTGGAGACGCGCTGAATTTATGTTTATGTGCGCATCTGTTGGCACTCCGTCTATCGTCGGCAAAAGCGCTCGCGCATTTTTTCGCATCCGACAGCGCTTTATCGCCAAAGGCGATGGAAATTTTGTCATTGTGCTTAGACGGATTCGATAGGAACTTTACGGTGGACCAAAGCTTACCTACACCAGCAGAGAGGTGACAACCGCTTAGGTGCTCCTCCCATTTCGCCCGCTTGTATTAATCTACAAGCAATCTGATGTGTTGGTTTATATATATCAGGGAAACAGACTTACGGTTGCTATTAATGGTCTATTAATACTCATGACTCTCGTGGCACAGGGCGCCTCCAGTTTTTTCGGCTCTTTTTAAGAGCTACAATAACCGATATGCGAACAGTAGCAATCCTGACCACCAGTCGCTACTACGTCTCCTGACCTGCACACCATATGCCAGCACAGAAGCTATAGGATTGCGACTTCGAACTCATACCTTCGCTGACGTCACTTTCCTAGAAGCTCTAGGTGTAGCTCCGAAGACTTTCTAACTGATGTTTTTACGCGCTATGCTGCCGAGCTACACCAGAAAAACACCTTGAAGCGTTAGGGAGTGACTATTCGGCCAAGAATGCCACCCTCGAAATAATAAGCAGTCTAAGTGGACGTCATTGCGTAACTCATGGGTGAAAATCGTATAATCCTCAACGCATCTACATAATTAAAATTTTACAAGGACCCTGGATAAAAATTTTAAAATGTAAACCAAAGTTTGCAGACGTTTGTGTTCACAAGATAGATTTCAATAGTCTTCGTTAAATCAAAACGATATTTTAGAATAAAATTCGACTGATTTTAAGTTGAAAGATGTTAAATCTGTTTTCCGGCCTTATGATATAAGAGCTCATTATGGATGACCGCGTAGATTAAGTTATCAGACTGTCCACTACGTTAGGCTAGGCACACACAGTCATTAGTTCGACTGTCTTGGGAAAGCTTTTGCTTCACTAATTCACAAAGCTTGACCTGGTAAATATAATTGCCTACGTATTCACATTTGTAAAAGGAGCCGTAACGTGTAGGTGATATTTAAACTTGGTTGATTAACTACAAGATACTTGTTTTGAATAGGGCCGCCAACTTTAGCAAATGTCAAACCGGGAGACTTGGGTATTGAAGGATGAAGTGTGAACATCAAAATTAACACATCAGACGCTATTTTAAAGTTTTGCAAATAAACAACAGATGTTTGAATGTAAGCCCAAGGGATTTTTCAAACCCTTCTCATACGTACGTATATCCTCAACTTAAGTATGAGGTAAGGATCATTTCATTTAACAAATCGGCACCTTTTTTATGTAATTTGCTTTTTTTTAACAACTTAAGCACAATTTGAAAACATGTTTTCCTTGGGTTATTTTATTTGAATTCATTGGTAATTATAAATTTTTTGAAAAAAAAAAAAATATGCAATGTGAGCATATAAATATATTATATAACTTTTCTTTAAGCGTTTTGTTTTAATAACTTGGTGAATTGGGTGATGCAAAGTCCGTGTTAAGCTGACATCGAAAGCGCCAGTTTTTTTATATAACTTTTGAACAGTGAGAAAGAGTTAAATTTCGCAACTAGTTTCTTATAACTGGCAGTGATGCGCATCCGTTGATATCACTTTGGACCATATCCGACAAATTTTCGACATGAACAATAAATGGCCTAAACAGTCTTAAACGAGTAGAAAATATATTAACGCGCCGGACGCCGCCGCCACTACCGCGCCGATATTTTTGACATTCGGCGTCGGCGTGCGAAAAACTGCAAATATCGGCGGCGGCGGCGGCGTTTATCGGCCCAAATACCTTAATATAAGGAAACATTTTCTCTTAATTACTGCAAATAAGGTGCACCTAGAGCCATATATTTCAAAATTATCACAGGTTATGTCTGTTTAAAAAGTTTAACTTAAATGTTCTAAAAGATTCTCGTAATATAGCCATTAGTAATGTTTGTGTGTGTGTGTGCAAATTTTAAGCGATCAGCTGTTAGTTGCGCTACTTGTTAAAGTTTACAATGGTTATCGCCTTCCGAAAAGTATTTCTGCTTTATTTTATTTTTTATGCCAAGCTATTTAGTTTTCAAGTATCTTTCGGGCTTCACACCACAATATTCCTGGAATTCCCTGAACTGATTGAGCTACTTTGAGCTGTGTGAAAAAGTTTCAAATATCGACGTGCAATTTTTTCGCACGTTAATATATTCCTTCAAAAAATCTCAATAACTCTCGGTATGCTTGAACGTAAATTAAATGATTGGCAAGTACACTGTCCTCGACTGTGCCGATTAGTGCAATAAAATCATTAGGATCTTTTATAGCACAACATTAAATCATAAAACATAGCAGTACAATTTCGTAAAGTGGAAATGTCAGGTATAGAAACAAAGAAATAATAAGTAAACATAAATAGATATTCATGTACATAACAAGTATAACATTTGAAAGTATGCATAAGTTCAGCCCAGATGGCTTTTGCATAGAAAGAATTTTAGAGAGCGAATCAGAGTTCCTAAATTTAATTATCAGTATGTATTTTTGCTAATACTATCTAAATAATGAATAAAGTATGTTTTTATAGTTGCTTTGCTAAGACTAGTGCGGATAGAGGCTGTAATAGAGTTCCACAATCGAATTTTGTAGTAAGAATTCCATGAAAGTATATTGAAAATTATATGTGGGTTAATTATAGTGTGGCAAATGTTGTGGGTAGTGTTGTGAATTTTTACCTCAGTGAAAAAGAAAGAAAAGTACCAAAATCGTGGCTACTGCCTAAAAAGGACCAAAATTGGAAAAAAAGGGTCCAGCCCACCACATGGCGTTGGAAAAGACCATTTTTGGTCCAAATGGTCCAAAGTGGCAACTGTGGTCCTGTTCCGCTCCTTTTGATTAGACTCTTCAAACAACTTCTTATATCAAAGTCAAATAAAGAGCCATAGTGTTTAACCAGACTTAGTAAGAACAGTATTGATTTGATATTATCTGCTTTTTAGCTGCTTGCTTGGAAGAAGATAGTGGCATGTGTGCAAGAAGTATATTTCAGCATTTATATCAGTTATTGTTCATGATATTTCTTTTTAAATGTATTCCTTAGATATGTATGAGAGCACACGCTGTGTATATAATATTCGGTTTCTCTTTTCTGAAAAAATTGTTGCCTAAATAAATGGTAAAACCTTAATAAAGTTACTCCTACTCTTGAAAAGTTTCAACCTTTATAGTTCATGAAAAGAACATAAATGTTTATCAGCTAATCCTCACAAGCGCGTTGTCAATACTAATACAAATTAACTAGCAGTTATTGCCTTCATTTAAATTTTCTTTGCTAAAAATTTGTGAAGCTACGAAAATAAATTCTTATGATCAACTGGTTAACACAACTGATCTCACTGGTCATTTCAACAGCGACCAACAGTCAATACATGAGCAAATTTCAAAGAGAATTTTACGCACACTGCGCTCTCTACTTTGTACTTATGACGGTGGTGCCACTGTTAAAAAAAAAAGACACCGAAATAAGAAAATCACCAAATCGAAAAAAGACAAAATGCTAGTTTTTCAGTTATCAATACAAAACGAAAAACCCTTTTTTTGAATTTGCTGTGCATAAAATTATGAGATAGCGGGACACCTATTTATAGGGTACAATTTTGCAACTTCTCCGCCAAGCGAAATGCAAAAATCCGCTCTCTTGTTGCAAAAGTTTTGTTTGAACGAACAGGATTTTTCCAAAGTTAGTAACATTTTGTTCAAGTTTTACGAATTTTCACTCGCGAACGAATGTAATAGATAATAAAAAACACCCCTTTTTAATGTTGATGTTTCCAACCACATAAAAGTTCGAGTTGTTTTGGAATTGTTTCAACTTAAAGTGTTACGAAAATTAAACTTGCCGAATTACATGTAAAGTTACTCCAGTGGTGAATTACCTTCCGATTTGATTCTTTACTTTTCTTTAACTTACAAGTTCCCTATTTAAAATGTTATGTCAAACATTTATACTACAAGTTTTGTTCGAAACAATCAGGTGTGTCAACTACATGCGAGAGAAGAAATTGAGAATGAGCTGAGCTGCAACTGAAATAATTGAGAATCAGTTTTGTGACTACTATTTTCATTTCTTTTTGCAAAGAGAAATTCAAAACTATAAATTCAATAAATCATAAAATATAAAATTTTGTGAAAGTGCGTTTAATTAAAAAAAAAATAATAAAGTGTATAATGTTTAATGTGCCAGCATATTTGATGTACCCCCAATTGAAGTTCGGTTGGAAATGCGTACATATGTATGTATATGTAGCAAGCATGCGTATTTATGTATTCACATATTTACATATGTATATATATGGCAACATAGGTACTTTCTTACAAGGCTGTCGCAACAACTTTTTTTGTTCTTTTGACTACTAAAGCGGTCAATTACGAATCAACGATTTGTGCGCAGTTGATTCAACATCTTGTTGCGATGGATAAAAATTGACAGAAATTTCGGTTTAATTGATCCGCATTTCGGTTGATTTTACAAGTATTTTTCTTTCATTGTAGAAGTTAAACAAAAGACAAAAGTGGGGATAGGACACCACCCTGTGGCACCCGTTGTTTAATTCTTCTTGGTTTTGACGTTTCATGACGTGCCATGGTTGACCGTATCAAAAGCTTTTGATAGGTCTAGCGTAACGAGTACTGTTCTATGGTGGGGGTTTTGATTTAAACCGCAATTTATCTGGGTGATAATGGCATTTTGCGCAGTGGTGTAGCTATGAAGTTTTCTAAAGCCATGCTGATGACAGGATAGCTGCAAATTTGCTTTGAAGTAGGGGAGCAAAATGGCTTCAAGCGTCTTGGCTACTGGCGATATGAGAGATATCGGGCGCTATGACTCTCATATGTTAGCTGGTTTCCAGGCTTAGTAGCGGGACCACCTTGGCCATTTTCCATTTTTCGGGAATGACGAAGGTGGAAAGAGACAGGTTTAAGACATGTGCTAAATATTTGAAACCCTCTCCCTAGGCTTTTAGGCATCGGCATGGCTATGCCGTCTGGGCCCACTGCTTTGGATGGTTTAGCATGACCGAAGGCATCCGCAACCTCTTTGAAGGTGATGGTAATTGGAGACGCGCTGAATTTATGTTTATGTGCGTGTCTGTTGGCCCTCCGTCTATCGTCGGCAAAAAGCGCTCGCGCATTTTTTCGCATCCGACAGCGCTTTATCGCCAAAGGCGATGGAAATTTTGTCATTGTGCTTAGACGGATTCGATAGGAACTTTACGGAGGACCAAAGCTTACCTACACCAGCAGAGAGGTGACAACCGCTTAGGTGCTCCTCCCATTTCACCCGCTTGTATTAATCTACAAGCAATCTGATGCCTTGGTTTATATATATCAGGGAAACAGACTTACGGTTGCTATTAATGGTCTATTAATACTCATGACTCTCATGGCACAGAGCGCCTTTCGGCTGTTTTTTGGGCTGTTTTTAAGAGCTACAATACCCGATATGCGAACAGAAGCAATCCTGACAACCAGTCGCTACCACGTCTCCTGACCCGCTCACCATATGCTAGCACAGAAGCTATAGGACTGCGACTTCTAAGTCATACCTTCGTTGACGTCACTTTCCTAAAAGCTCTAGGTGTAGCTCCGAAAACTTTCTAACGGATGTTTTTACGCGCTATGCTGCCGAGCTACACCAGAAAAACAACTTGAAGCGTTAGGGAGTGACTATTCGGCCAAGGATGCCGCCCTCGAAATAATAAGCAGTCTAAGTGGATGTCATTGCGTAACTCATGGGTGAAAATCGTATAATCCTCGACGCATCTACATAATTAAAATTTCACAAGGACCCTGGATAAAATTTTTAAAATGTTACCAAAGTTTGCACATGTTTGTGTTCACAAGATATATTTCAATAGTCTTCGTTAAATCAAAACGATATTTTAGAATGAAAGTCGACTGATTTTAAGTTGAAAGATATTAACTGCTGCTTTCCGGCCTTATGATATAAGAGCTCATTATGGATAACCGCGTAGCTTCAGTTTTCAGACTATTTCGACTGTCCACTACGTTAGGTAGTAGCACACACAGTCATTAGTTCGACTGTCTTGGGGAAGCTTTTGCTTCACTAATTTGAGTGTTCTTGCGAAGGACAAAACCTGACCTGGTAAATATATTTGCCTACGTATTCACATTTGTAAAAGGAGCCGTAACGTGTAGGTGATATTTAAACTTGGTTGATAGGCTATAATCAATGTGATTAACTCCAAGATACTTGTTTTGAATAGGGCCGCCAACTTTAGGAAATGTCAAACCGGGATACTTGGGTGTTGAAGGATGAAGTGTGAACATCAAAATTAACACATCAGACGCTATTTTAAAGTTTCGCAAATAAACAACCGATGTTTTATGTAAGCCCAAGGTATTTTTCAAACCCTTCTCTTATGTACATATATCCTCAACTTAAGCATGAGGTAAGGATCATTTCATTTAACACCTTTTTTGAGTAATTTGCTTTCTTTTAACAACTTAAGGACAATTTGAAAACATGTTCGCCTTGGGTCATTTTATTTGAATTCATTGTTAATTATTAAATTTTTGAAAAAAAAAAATGTAATGTGAGCATATAAATTTATTATATAACTTTTCTTTTAGTGTTTTGTTTTAATAACTTGGTGAATTGGGTGATGCAAAGTCCGTGTTAAGCTGACATCGAAAGCGCCAGTTTTTTTTATATAACTTTTGAACAGAGAGAAAGAGTTAAATTTCGCAACTAGTTTCTTATAACTGGCAGTGATGTGCATCCGTTGATATCACTTTGGACCATATCCGACAAATTTTCGACATGAACAATAAATGGCCTAAACAGTCTTAACCGAGTAGAAAATATATTAACGCGCCGAACGCCGCCGCCGCCACCGCGCCGATATTTTTGACATTCGGCGGCGGCGTGCAAAAAACTATAAAAATCGGCGGCGTATATATCTAATGCCTACATTTTCCTCTAAACGATTAAACTTCACACCAGAGCCTAGATTCAGTAAATGTGAGTTTAGTCAGAACTTTCCAAAAACTTGAGTTCTGCTGTACTGAACTATGTGGCAAACTCAGTAAATCATAAATGAAACTAAGCAATTCTCGGAGCAGTCTTGTTAATGCTCTTTTTATAAATGCCTACATTTTCCTCTAAACTACTAAACTTCAAACCAGAGCCTAAATTCAGTAAGTGTGAGTTTTGAAAACGTCTTAAAAGTTTCAACTGTGCAATAACGCAACCTGAATAAATTTCATTGGGTACTAGAAATTAGTTAACAGTGTTGTTATTGAAGTTAATGGGGTTCTGTACCTACGGGAATAATTTTACACAAAACACTTTTTTCCGAAATCAAATCTCTTTTACATTTTCTTCAAAATCTGAAGATAAAAATAATTTTTTTTTAATTTGAATTCGTTGTACATTCATAAAGTTATCACCATTGTTTACCAGCTTAAATTGAGGTTGTGTAACGAATAGAGTGGAATGAAGGGCAGCAGGAAGAACAGGGTTGCATTGGATCAACATATCTTCAATCTATGTACCAATAATACAGATAAATGTAAAAAAAATACCTAAATACCTGAACATAAGCAAACATATGCTGATGACATTGATATCATCGGCCTAAACACCCGCGCTGTTAGTTCTGCTTACTCCAAGCTGGAAAAAGAAGCGGTAAAGATGGGTTTGATGGTGAATGAGGACAAAACGAATTACCTGCTGTCATCGAGCAAAGAGTCAGCGCATATGCGCCTTGGTAACCACGCTACTGTTGGCAGCCATAATTTCGAAATAGTAAAAGACTTCGTTTATTTGGGAACCAGCATCAACACTAGCAACAACATCAGCACTGAAATCCAGCGAAGAATCAATCTTGCCAATAAATGCTACTTTGGACTAGGTAGGCAATTGAAAAGTAAAGTCCTCTCTCGGCGAACGAAAATCATACTCTACAAGTCACTTATCGTACCCGTCCTGCTATATGGGGCAGAAGCATGGACCATGACAACAGCAGATGAAGCGGCTTTGGGAGTGTTCGAGGGAAAAGTCCTTCGAAAGATTTATGGACCTCTACGCGTTGGCGATGGCGAGTACCGAAGAAGATTTAATGATGAGCTGTACGAGCTATACGCAGACATCAACATAGTCCAGCGAATTAAAACGCAGCGGCTGCGCTGGCTAGGCCATGTTATGCGAATGAAAGATGATGCTCCGGCCAAGAAAGTGTTTCTATCGGAACCCGCCTATGGAAGCAGAGGTAGAGGGCGGCCCCCACTCCGTGGAAGGACCAGGTGGAAAACGATTTAAACTCCCTTGGTGTGACCAATTGGCGCCGGTTGGTGGAGCGAAGGAGCGACTGGCGCGCCTTGTTGGACGGCCATAACCGTTTAGATGGTTAAGCGCCAATTAAGTAAGTAAGTAAGTAAGCAAACATTTTCTCTTAATTACTGCAAATAAGGTGCACCTAGAGCCATATATTTCAAAATTATCACAGGTTATGTCTGTTTAAAAAGTTTAACTTAAATGTTCTAAAAGATTCTCGTAATATAGCCATTAGTGATGTTTGTGTGTGTGTGAAAATTTTGAACGATCAGCTGTTAGTTGCGCTACTTGTTAAAGTTTACAATGGTTATCGCTTCCGAAAAGTATTTCTGCCTTATTTTATTTTTTATGCCAAGCTATTTAGTTTTCAAGTATCTTTCGTGGCTTCACACCACAATAGTCCTGGAATTCCCTGAACTGATTGAGCTACTTTGAGCTGTGTGAAAAAGTTACAAATATCGACGTGCAATTTTTTCGCACGTTAATATATTCCTTCAAAAAATCTCAATATCTCTCGGTATGCTTGAACGTAAATTAAATGAGTGGCAAGTAAGTACACTGTCCTCGACTGTGCCGATTAGTGCAATAAAATCATTAAGATCTTTTAATAGCACAACATTAAATCATAAAACATAGCAGTAAAATTTCGTAATTTGGAAATGTCAGGTATAGAAACAAAGAAATAATAAGTAAACATAAATAGATATTCATGTACATAACAAGTATAACATTTGAAAGTATGCATAAGTTCAGCCCAGATGTCTTTTGCATAGAAAGAATTTTAGAGAGCGAATCCGAGTTCTTAAATTTAATTATCAGTATGTATTTTTGCTAATACTATCTAATAATGAATAAAGTATGTTTTTATAGTTGCTTTGCTAAGGCTAGTGCGGATAGAGACTGGAATAGAGTTCCACAATCGAATTTTGTGGTAAGAATTCCATGAAAGTAAATTGAAAATTATATGTGGGTTAATTATAATATGGCAAATGTTGTGGGTAGTGTTGTGAATTTTTACCTCAGAGAAAAGGAAAGAAAAGTACCAAAACCGTGGCTACTGCCTAAAAAGGACCAAAATTGGGAAAAAGGGTCCAGCCCACCACATGGCGTTGGAAAAGACCATTTTTGGTCCAAATTGCCCAAAGTGGCAACCGTGGTCCTGTTCCGCTCCTTTTGATTAGGCTCTTCAAACAACTTCTTATATCAAAGTCAAATAAAAAGCCATAAAGTTTAACCAGACTTAGTAAGAACAGTGTTGATTTGATATTATCTGCTTTTTAGCTGCTTGCTTGGAAGAAGATAATTGCATGTGTGCAAGAAGTATATTTCAGCATTTATATCAATTTTTGTTCGTGATATTTCTCTTTAAATGTATTTCTTAGATATGTATGAGAGCACACGCTGTGTATATAATATTCGGTTTCACCTGAACTTATACCGTTCTCTTTTCTGAAAAAATTGTTGCCTAAATAAATGGTAAAACCTTAATAAAGTTACTCCTACTCTTGAAAAGTGTCAAATTTTATAGTCCATGAAAAGAACATAAATGTTTATCAGCTAATCCTCACAAGCGCGTTGTCAATACTAATACAAATTCATTAGCATTTATTGCCTTCATTTAAATTTTCTTTGCTAAAAATTTGTGAAGCTACGAAAATAAATTGTCAAGATCAACTTGTTTGGCAGTGTTACACTGCCACGCCGTTATTTTGACCAATGTAAAAGTGTAACGCTTTTGCGTTGCGAGCAGGTAACAATTTTCACAAAAGAACGAAATACCACGTGAAGGCGTTGCCTGTTTTTTAGAATAAAACAAAGTATATTTACAACCCTTGCGGATCATACAAAAAGCGTAACACTTATGCCAGAAAAGAAGACGCTATTGGACTTCCTTACTTGTTATTTTCCAGGAATTGCCCGGCGAATCCAGATTTTAAAGAAAAATACCAAGAGCATGCAGAAAAGGGACGCACTCTCCCTATGGAGACGCGCGGCACTCAAGCTCTACTTCAATTTGTGTACTGTTACAGGTTAAACTCTTACCTATCCAGAATCAACCTCGACATACATAATGTACATATGTCCTGCTTATAATGTGTCTTAAAATGAAACCAACCATCTCACCAATTGCAATGTGGAACTAACACCCCTCTCACTATGGTCCACCCCTGTTGAAACTGCAAGTTTCCTTGAACTCCCGTTAAAAGATATTGGTGACAATGTATGATAGGTCGCGCCTATTGGGAGTGGTGAAGCGTATGCTATTGTCTTATTATAAAGTGTAGTATATGCGTATTCCGTACAACCGATTGTTTAGCTTCTTATCTGAAAGCTTTTCGTAATTTCTAACAACTAAAGCTTCAAATTTCAGCAAATGTTTACGTACATACAAAAAAAACTTACTTAAAACGGGGGAAAACATTTCCTAAACCGGTTTACGCCCCGGACAAAGCAACATCAAAGTTTTAGAAACAAGTTTTTTCAATTAGAAGAAAGTGTTTCTAAACGGGGATTTTGCAAAAACTCCGAGTGTATTTCTGCCACGAAAAGGGGGTTGTTAAAATACATTTTAATTGCACAAAAATGTTTAGACCTTTCTAGGCTGACTCTAAGAAAGGTTCATCTGGATCCGTGATAGTTTATTGGTGCTCTGTTGTTATCGATTCCTTTGCAGGTCCAATATGATTAAAATATTTTGAAGACTATTTTCCTTAAAACTATCAAAGCAGGTCCTACATGATTAAAATATTTTAAAGACTATTTTTCTTGAATTTACCAAACCAGAAAATAATTTGTCGGTAAACCAAGATATTTATGATGAATTTTGATTTTAAAATGTATTCATTCAATTTTCCCGTGTACTTTTTGCATTCTGATGTTTCAAGCCCGTAAAATAGGTGTTGTAGTGGCGTCAGAAAAGAAAAATCCGTTTCTATGCTGAGAGCGTTATTCAAATTGTAATATTAAGTCGACTCATATTCATTTTCAAAATGAAGTTAATCATTTTTTGCAGTGAGACATTTTTGGTATTGGCCGGTCCGTGGTCCACTCCGCGTAAACAATTTTCAGAAGAAACGTTCCCTGGGTTGCTATGAATCCATAACTGATCAAAATCGGTGGAGTGGTTTCGAAGTCCATAAGCTACATATGTATATTCTAACATTTCACATACTCGCACGCACTCGTTTCTTTATATATGTACATACATATTGTAACGAATTTAGTGAAAATCCTCTTATTTGCAACCTTCTGCTTATGTTCGTATCGCTAAACTGTTGAATAAAACACTCCAATATTCTGTATTACAAAATGGTCTTTATTAGACTATTTTAAGAGTACTTCGCAATTAAACTTCACTTCGCAACTAATAGCGTGCATAAATCAAACTGATTGCCCATGCCTCAGCTGGTGCTGCTTTTATGCTCTTCGGTTTCCTCGTTCGCATACTTCTTGGCATTTCTCCTTCTACAATTTACTACTTGTTTACCAGCTATTTTCCAGCACGTTTATAACTTCTCATATGCGCGTGTATATGTGAGTGATACTTCCACCGATAATTGCATGCTTTTGTGATCATCTCAGATATATGCATGTGTTTGTGCATATCTCTCCGCTTCTTGTATGTACATATGTGTGGACATAATAATTGATTTGTTGATGTAGATAGAAGTGACTGCTTAGTATCGGCTTAGAGATGATAGTATGCCTTAGTGTTACTAATACACTGCCCTCCACCTAAGTCTGATCGTCCCGATCAGACAAATTTCGTAATCTAAACGCCGCTAGCATCTCCAAAATTACCAGTTGTGTGTTCCGGAGATGTAAATATTGTCACTGGTTATAATTACGATATCACAGTAAAAGATGTGCTGTGCGTGCCAAATTTAACGACGAACTTATTGTCTGTAAGTGCCCTGATCGAAAGTTGAAATTATGTATCTTTGGAAGCCAACCACTGCTGCATTCGCAACAAAAAAAATTTTCTTGTCGCTAGGGCAGACTTGGTTAATGGGGTTTATAAATTAGTATTAAAACAATGTTCCGTTTTAGCAGCAAAAGCATTAGTGAGCGCGTAGCTATGGCACAGACATTTAGGACATATTAACAGTTCTGACTTGAACAAAATGAAAAATGGAGTTGTTGATGGTGCAGATTACTCATTTAATAATGACGTCAAGAAAAGTTCATGTGTGACATGTTGTGAGGGAAAACAAACAAGATTGCCGCTCCCATCCAAATTGCACAAAAGCGACGATGTTCTGCAAATTGTACATGCTGATCTTTGTGGTAACATGGAATCGAGGTCAATTGAAGGTGCAAAGTATATTTTGTTATTTGTAGAGGACTATAGCCGCATTACATTTATATATTTTTTAAAAGAAAAGTATGAAGCTTTTGACAGGTTTAAAGCATTCAAAGCAATGGTAGAAAACCAACAAAATAAGAAAATTAAGATTTTGCGCACTTACAATGGTGGCGAGTTTTGCAATAAAAGTTTTGATAAGTTGTTATTGCAGAACGGTATACTACATTAAACCACTTGTCCAGATACTCCCGAACAAAATGGTGTTCGCGAAAGGGCTAACAGAACAGTAATTGAAAAAGCAAAGTGCTTATTATTTGATGCTAATTTGCAAAAAAAGTTCTGGGCGGAAGCTGCTAATACAGCTGTTTACTTAAAAAACAGATCCATTTGTTCAACGTTAGGAGACAAAACTCCACATGAAGTTTGGTTCTCTAAAAAACAGAACCTTGCTCATATTCGTTTATTCGGAAGCCCAGTTACGGTACACGTTCCAAAAGAAAAAAGATTAAAGTGGGACAGAAAATCTGAAAAACATATACTTGTTGGGTTTTCCAAAAATGTTAAAGGTTATCGTGTTTACGATCCGAAAAAAAAATATTGTTACTGTGAGAAAAGATGTTATCATTATGGAAAATGCGTTAAAAATCACAGACAAAGACAGTTCTATATAGATTTACAGTGCAGATTCTTCAATCGAAGAGGAAGAAAGTAAAACAGTCGAAGAATGTATACCATCGAAGGAAGAAGAGGAAAGCAGAGAATCAGTGGGGGATTATTCACTGAATGAATCTCTGCATATTTCAACCTCAACCAACCCTGATTACACCTATTCAGATGAAAACACCTCAAGTGAAGAAGGTAAAGAAGTGAAACAATCTGCTGAAATTGTTAAAGGCAGAATAACAAGGAAAGCCCCAAACCTTTTGGTTTTACTAATATGTGTGTTTCCAAAATCGTTTCAGAACAGATTGATTTTACAGAGCCGTTAAAAGGTCCAGAAGCAGAGCAATGGTCATTAGCTATGCAAGAAGAGCTACAATCATTTAAAGACAGCGATGCTTGGGAGATATCCGATATACCACACGGGGCATCAGTAGTTAAATCTAAGTGGGTCCTTAACAAAAAGCCTGATGTAGATGGTAACGTGCGTTTTCGAGCCCGACTTGTGGCGAAAGGTTTTAGTCAGAAGTATGGAATAGACTACTCCGAAACTTTCTCACGTGTGGTAAAGCACTCTACGTTGAGAATGTTATTTGCTATTAGCGTAAAATGTGCGATGAATATCACACACTTAGATGTAATTACCGCTTTTTTAAATGGTCATCTGAAGGAAGATATTTATATGTCGTTTCCAGAGGGGTATGAAAAGAAAATTACTGGGAAAGCTTTAAAATTGAAACGAGCCATTTACGGGCTTAAAAAATCTTCTTTAATATGGTACGAAAAAGTAAAAGAATGTTTATTAAAATTAGGGTTTAAAATTAGTTTTTATGAACCATGTCTCTTTACAAAAAGTGATAATGATGTAAAAGTTATAGTTACAATCTGTGTAGATGATTAAGCAAGAAAAGAAAGCAGAAAAAGTCTCTTTATCCAGTACTGAAGCAGAGTACGTAGCTCTCTCAGACGCATCTAGAAAAGCAGTTTATTTAAGAAATTTACTTTATGATATCACTAAACAATTTTACATGATACCTATATATTGTGACAACCAAAGTGCCCGGAAACATTCCGAATTATTGTTCTTGTTGTACCTGTTTTTCATCCTAGTACTTATTATCCTGATTCGTTCCCTCACACTCTGTTGTTTGGCCAATGAACTATTTCGTAGAGCTTGCGCTTGACGGATTGGCTTCACATAATCAGTATCGTTCCGACGTTTCACAACAGTAGTGCGCCCTGGCTTGAAACTGCCCTCGCATTCATTCTGGAAAATTCTTTTCTTCGTTTTTGTGTGCCTATTTGGTTTTGTCAATGCCAGTGTTTCTCTCGCAGGTACCTTTGATTTCGCTTTATTTGACCCATTCGATCCATCAATCTTTACCTTTGACTTTCGTGGTCTTTGTCGAGTCTTCTCCACCAGTACTAGAATACTGCTGAACCCTTTCTCCAAACTGAAGTTAATTGGCACATCCTGGTTCCTATAACGCATAACCCTTCTCTGCATATCGATCTTGATGTCATGATCAACTAAGAAGTCCACTCCCAATATGACTTCATCAACAATCTTCGCCACAATATATGTGTAGAACCATGACCTACCCAATTAAGACTTCACAGACCACTGCTCCCCGGACTTGGTTTTACTCGCCAGTAACGGTACGCAACCTTGCTCCAGGTAATGGCTTTACTCTCCTGTTGACCAAATCAGATCGAATCAAGGACTGAGAAGCGCTCAACAACAACAACAACAACAAGCGCTCGTATCTAAAGTCAGTAGACGGTAAGACTGCTCGATTTTCTTCCAATTTGCGGGATAGATAACTGGAGATAGCTCTCGATCTCTACATCTAACTCGCTCTTGCTCATCGCCTCCAGCGTAGTTATTAAGACCACCCATGCTGTTGAAACCACTAGGATCAAGATCGCAATGACATGAAATGTGGCCGGGCTTCCCGCATTTGAAACATTTGATAACTCTTTCACTCCGCTTTTGCGATCCTTTCAGCGCCTCCAATATTGTGTTCACCCAGTCTGGCCTTTCTACCTTCACACGGCGTGCTTTGAACGCTGGATTACACAGAAGCGATGCTGTTTCCTGAATCAGAATATGGAATACCGCTTCTGCAAATGTTGGATTTGGGTTCGCATATGTAGCTCGTTTCGTTTCGACATCCCGTATTACATTTATATAGCTATCAATTTTAACCCTCTCGGTGTATTCCACGGGTGCGTCTGCATTTGCGAGATGAGCCAATCTTTCAACATCGGATGCAAACTACTGTAAAGTCTCATGCACTCTTTGGTAACGGTTTTGCAACTCAATTTGGTATATCTGTTTTCTATGCTCGCTTCCATAACGTCTCTCGACAGCGACCATCAATGCTTCATAACTGTTCCTTTCGTACTCTGGAATCGTCTGTAAGATTTCCACTGCAGGCCCTTTCAATGCCACGAACAGAGCTGCAACTTTATCTTCAGCCGGGCGATTAAGTTGCAACTGCTGGATACGTCCTCTCAAAGCATCCACCTTGGCCTCGATTTTTTCCTCAAACTGTAAAATTTTTGTATCCTGGGCCTCCAGCTTCGATGATACCCTTATCTCCTGTGCCTCCAGCTGCAAGGATATGCGGGCCTCCTGTGCTTTCAACTGCTCAGCCACCAGAGAAGTCATATATGTCTTCTGTTCTTCCAGTTGAGATGCTATACGGTTCTCCTGCGATTCCAGTTGAGATGACATATTTGTGGAAATTTGTGATGACATTTCTGTTATGCGTGTTTTCTGGATTTCCATTTTTGCCGATATCCGTGATAACAAAGCCAATATCGCATTATTCTCGCCGCTTGCGACTGTACTCGGACTTCCGTTCTTCTCTTCAATTTTTGTTGTTGTCGTCCCCATTTGGATGAAAAACATCATCGTCCACATTAATTCCTTCCGACTCCATAGCGTCTCGTAGCCGTGCTTGAAGTTCGATCTTATTGCCGGTTGTATCCAATCCACCGTTCTCCAACTACTTTTTCATTTGATGGGTCCTTAATTCACGTAACTTTGCCATGTCCGAGTTGTATTCGAAATCTTCAGAATTTATTCAACAATTCCTCTTCTGACACCAATTGTAACGAATTTAGTGAAATTCCTCTTATTTGCAACCTTCTGCTAATGTTCGTATCGCTTAACTGTTGAATAAACCACTCCAATATTCTGTATTACAAAATGGTCTTTATTAGACTATTTTAAGAGTACTTCGCAATTAAACTTCACTTCGCAACTAATAGCGTGCATAAATCAAACTGATTGCCCATGCCTCAGCTGGTGCTGCTTTTATGCTCTTCGGTTTCCTCGTTCGCATACTTCTTGGCATTTCTCCTTCTAGAATTTACTACTTGTTTACCAACTATAAACTCACCAGCTATAAACTACAGATGCACGTTTATAGCTTCTCATATGCTCGGGATACTTCGACCGATGATTGCATACTTTTGTGAGCATCTCAGATATATGCATGTGTTTGTGCATATCTCTCCGCTTCTTGTATGTACATATGTGTAGACATAATGATTGATTTTTTTATGTAGATACAATTGACTGCTTAGTATCGGCTTAGAGATGTTAGTATGCCTTAGTGTTCCTAATATTCGTCACAATATCTATTGGAATGGTTCACAAAACAACCTATTTCATGTTAAAACAAATATTTATTTTATATTAATATAAATAAATAAATAGTATCTTAAAACAAGAAACTGAATATTCCTCTATCGTCTGATGGTTTTTAAGGAGCCCCGGTACCTCTATGAAAAATTAATATTTCAAGATCTGCCCGCATAGTTTACCTGTTCTTCCCTAGCTACAATCTTCTTCCTTCAACGCAACTAGTCCAGTCTCTATCCGCAATAGTCTTAAGAAAGAAATTATAAAAACATCCTTTATTTATTCTTTAAATAGTATTGGCATAAATACATACACACAAATAAATTTTGGAACTCGGATTTGCTCTCTTAACGTCTTCTATGCAAAAGCCACCTGGGCTGAACTTATGCATAATTTTAAATGTTATACTTGTTATTTACATGAATATCTATTTATGTTTACTTATTATTTCTTTCTTTCCATACCTGACATTTCAAATTTACCAAATTGTACTGCTATGTTTTATGATTTACTGTTGTGCTATAAAAGATTATAATGATCTTATTGCACTAATCGCCACAGCCGAAGACAGTCCCGTCCTTACTTGTTTATTTATTTATTTCTATATTACCAAGCAGCTCACTACTGCCGCTCGCTTGCGGCCAAGTATCCTCTGGGTAGCTAATGTGAGAAGGCGACAACCTGGCTAGGCCACTCTGACATAATCGGTTTAAGGGCTAGCCGGGGAGGTCTCATCGGCAGCGTCTGTACACTTCTAGGTGCGGCAGCAAGCGGGCGTCTGTCTTGGAGCAAGCGGCACGCTATATAAACGTGACAAGTAATATTTTCAACGCTGGGCTTGGGACCCGCCACGTAAAACCATACTCCAATGAAATATAACAACAAGCCTCGAATAAATACACTCTCTATTGATGGCGACCATGGCAAACGTTTGAAGGACACTGCATTGAGGGCATTCACCTGGAACGTCCGCTCCCTGAATGGGATTGGTGCAGATGCCCGGCTGGTTGATGTCCTCGTCAAAGCAAAATCTGACATCACCGCCATCCAAGAAATGCGTTGGACGAAGCAAGGAAGAAAGAAGATCAAAAATTGTGGCATCTATTGGAGTGGCCATACGAATAAGCGCAGTTTCGGCGTCGGATTCGTGGTGGGAGAGAGATTTTGTCGCCAAGTTCTGGCGTTCACACCTGTGGACGAACGTCTCGCCGCTATCCGAATAAAAGCAAAATTTTTTAATATATCATTCATCTGCGCCCATGCGCCAACAGAGGAGAAAGACGATGAGGTGAAAGACACTTTTTATGAACAATTAGAATGCACATACCAGCGCTGCCCCCGTCACGATATAAAAGTCGTGCTTGGTGACTTTAACGCCAGGGTGGGCAAAGAAGGTGTTTTTGGCCCTACAGTCGGAAAGTTCAGCTTACACAATGAAACTTCTCCTAACGGACTGAGGCTGATTGACTTTGCCGGTGCTCGAAACATGGTCATATCCAGCACGAGGTTCATGCATAAAAAGATACATCAAGCTACATGGTTGTCTCCTGATCGAAATACTCGCAATCAGATCGATCACGTTGGGATAGACAGACGGCATGCCTTCAGTGTTTTAGATTTGCGCACGATCCGAGGACCTAACATCGACTCGGACCATTATCTCATTGCAGCCAAAATACGCACCCGCCTCAACGCGGCTAAAACCAAGGAACAAAAAACACAAGGAAAGCTAGGCGTCGAAAAGCTTCAATCACAACAGACTGCTAATGATTTCGCAACTCGACTCTCACACCTGCTCTCTGAGAGCACAACTCATCCTGGAGGAATACAGGACCAGTGGGAGCATATTCTCAAAGCACTTCGTACTGCCGCCGAGGAAAAAATTGGTTACCGGCGACCACGAAAAAACAACTGGTATGATGAAGAATGCCGCGTTGCAACTGAAAGAAAAAACGCTGCCCAGTAAATTATGTCAACATTCAATTCCAGTAATGATATGGTACAACAAAATACAAAACAAAATAAAATTTCAAAATGGGCGTGGCTCCGCCCTTTTTCATTTAATTTGTCTAGGATACATTTAATGCCATAAGTCGAACAAATATTTACCAATCCTTGTGAAATTTGGTAGGCGCTTAGATTCTAGGACGATAACTGTTTTCTGAGAAAAAGGGCGAAATCGGTGGAAGTCACGTCCAGTTTTATACACAGTAGATCGTCTGTCCTTCCGCTCGGCCGTTAACACGATAACTTGAGCAAAAATCGATATATCTTTACTAAACTCAGTTCACATAATTATCTGAACACACTTTGTATTGGTATAAAAAATGGCCGAAATCCGACTATGACCACGCCCACTTTTTTGATTTCGAAAATTACGAAAAATGAAAAAAATGCCATAATTCTATACCAAATACGAAAAAAGGGATGAAACATGGTAATTTCATTGGTTTATTGACGCAAAATATAACTTTAGAAAAAAACTTTGTAAAATGGGTGTGGCACCTACCATTATTAAGTAGAAGAAAATGAAAAAGTTCTGCAGGGCGAAATCGAAAGCCCTTGGAATCATGGCAGGAATACTGTTCGCGGTATTACATATATAAATAAATTAGCGATACCCGACAGATGATGTTGTGGATCACCCTGGTCCACATTTTGGTCGAAATCTCGAAAACGCTTTCACATATACAACTACCACCACTCCCTTTTAAAATTGTTATTAATACCTTTAATTTGACACCCGTATTGTACAAACACATTATAGAGTCACCACTGGTCCACCCTTATGGCGATATATCGAAAAGGCGTCCACCTATAGAACTAAGGCCTACCCCCTTTTAAAATACTCATTATCACCTTTCGTTTGATACTCATAATGTACAAACGCATTCTTGAGTCAACCCTGGTCCACCTTTATAACGATATCCCGAAAAGGCGTCCACCTATAGAACTAAGTCCCACTCCCTTTTAAAATACTCATTAACACCTTTCGTTTGATACCCATATTGTATAAACGCATTCTAGAGTCATCCCTGATCCACCTTTATGGCGATATCTCGAAAAGGCGTCCACCTATAAAACTAAGGCCCACTCCCTTTTAAAATACTAATTAACACCTTTCATTTGATACCCTTATCGTACAAACAAATTCTAGAGTCACCCCTGGTCCACCTTTATATCGATATTTCGAAAAGGCGTCCACCCATAGAACTAAGGCCCACTCCCTTTTAAAATACTGATTAACACCTTTCGTTTGATACACATATTGTATAAACGCATTCTAGAGTCATCTCTGGTCCACCTTTATGGCGATATCTCGAAAAGGCGTCCATCTATAAAACTAAGGCCCACTCCCTTTTAAAATACTCATTAACACCTTTCATTTGATACCCATATCGTACAAACAAATTCTAGAGTCACCCCTGGTCCACCTTTATATCGATTTCCCTTTTAAAATACTCATTAACACCTTTCATTTGATACCCATATCGTAAACAAATTCTAAAGTCACCCCAGGGCCACCTTTATGGCGATATCTTGAAAAGGCGTCCACCTATAGAACTAAAGCCCACTCCCTTTTAAAATACTCATTAACAACTTTCATTTGATACCCATATTGTTCAAAAAAATTCTAGAGTCACCCCTGGTCCACCTTTATATCGATATTTCGAAAAGGCGTCAACCTATAGAACTAAGGCCCTCTCCCTTTTAAAATACTCTTTAAAACCTTTCGTTTGATACCCATATTGTATAAACGCATTCTAGAGTTATCCCTGGTCCACCTTTATGGTGATATCTCGAAAAGGCGTCCACCCATAAAACTAAGGCCCACTCCCTTTTAAAATTCTCATTAGCACCTTTAATTTTATACCCATATCGTAAAAACAAATTCTAGAGTCACCCCTGGTCCACCTTTATGGCGATATCTCGAAAAGGCGTCCACCCATAGAACTAAGGCCCACTCCCTTTTAAAATACTCATTAACACCTTTCATTTGATACCCATATCGTACAAACAATTTCTAGAGTCACCCCTGGTCCACCTTTATGGCAATATCTCGCATAGAACGCCCACTCCCTTTTAAAACACTCATTAACACCTTTCGTTTGATACCCATATTGTATAAACGCATTCTAGAGTTATCCCTGGTCCACCTTTATGGTGATATCTCGAAAAGGGATCCACCCATAAAACTAAGGCCCACTCCCTTTTAAAATTCTCATTAACACCTTTAATTTTATACCCATATCGTAAAAACAAATTCTAGAGTCACCCCTGGTCCACCTTTATGGTGATATCTCGAAAAGGCGTCCACCCATAGAGCTAAGGCCCACTCCCTTTTAAAATACTCATTAACACCTTTCTTTTGATACCCATATCGTACCAACAAATTCTAGAGTCACCCCTGGTCCACCTTTATGGCGATATCTCGTAAAGGCGTCCACCTATAGAACTAAGGCCCACGCCCTTTTAAAATATTCATTAACACCTTTCATTTGATACCCATATCGTACAAACAACACATTCCAGTGTTACCTTAGGTTCATTTTCCTACATGGTGATTTTCCCTTATTTTGTCTCCATAGCTCTCAACTGAGTATGTAATGTCCGGTTACACCCGAACTTAGCCTTCCTTACTTGTTCATTTTATTTTTTCAACTAATGACAAAGTTGAATACTTGGCAGAAATTGTTACATTAGCCGAATTGATATTTGGGCAATGAAATAAGGGTTATGTGCACGAAGATCAAATCGAAGAGTATAAAAGAGCGCAATCTGAGCAATCAGTTTGATTTAAACACGCTATCTGTCGAGAAGTAGTAGTGTTATTGTGAAGTACTTGAATAAACGCCATTTTGCATTATTGAATAGTGGAGTCATTTATTCAACAGTTTAGTGATTCGAACTTTAGTAGAAGGTTGCAAATAAGAGGAGTTGCACTAAATTAATTACAATTGGTGTCAGAAGAGGAATTGTTGAATAAATTCGGAAGACTTCGAATACAACATGGACATGGCAAAGTGGAGTGAATTGAAGATCCAGCAACTGAAGAAGGAGTTGGAAAGCCGTGGATTGAATACAACCGGCAACAAACTCGAACTTCAGGCACGACTACGAGAGGCAATGGAATTAGAGGGAATTAACGTGGAAGAGTATGTCTTTCATCTTGGTGGCGAGGAGACAACAAAAATTGAAGAGAAAAACGAAACATCGCAGACAGTTACCAGCACAGACTTGAACATGATATTGGCTGCAATATCTGCACAAACATCGACAGTGTCATCCCAACTAGAATCGCAGGAGACATGCATAACATCAAAGATTGAAGCACAAGAAATGCGTATTTCAGAAATGTCGACACATTTTACATCAAAGATGGAAACACAACTGAAAGAACAAGAGGCACGCATAACAGTACAAATCGAAGAGCAGGAGACGCGTATATGATCAAAACTCGAAGCGCGAATGGACGAGAAAATAACGCAGTTTGAGGGAAAACATCGAAGCAGAGGTGGATGCTTTGAGAGGTCGTATATAGGAGTTGCAATTAAATCGCCCAGCTATTTCTGCGAGTAATCAAAATGTAAAAACACCATCCTTTGACGGTTCTGTTCCTTTCCAGGTCTTTAAGCTACAGTTTGAAAAGACCGCAGCAGTGAACAACTGGATTGCTGATGATAAAGTTGCTGCACTGTTCATGGCATTGTAGCTGAGATATTACAAACCATTCCAGAGGGCGAACGGAACTGTTCTGAAGCATTGATCGGTGCCCTAGAGAGACGATACGGAACCGCGCATAGGAGACAGATATTCCAAATGGAGTTACTGAACCTCTTCCAGAGGCCTGGTGAAACATTGCAAGAGTTTGCGTCGGATTTTGAAAGGCTGGCACATTTAGCGAATGCGGACGCACCCGTGGAATATACCGAAAGGGTAAAAATCCAGAGCATTAATAACGGAATACGGGATATCGAAACGAAGCGAGCGACATACGCAAACCCAAAACCTACATTCACAGAAACGGCATCACATGCTCTGATTCAGGAAACAGCATCGCTTCTGTGTAAGCCAGTTTCCAAAGCACGCCGTGTGCAAGTAGAAAGGACAGAGTGGACAGACGCAATTTTGGAAGCTTTAAAAGGAACGCAACAAAAGAATAATAGTGTAATCAAATGGTTTAAGTGTGGAAAGCCAGGGCACATTGCACGTCATTGCAGCACCGGCCCTGGTAGTTCCAACTTGGTTGGTTGCAAACGTAAACCTTGAGGAGATAAGCAAGAGCGAGTCAGATGTAAAAATCGAAAACTTGCCCCAGCTATTGAATGTCCTGTGATATCTGTCTCGCAAATTGGAAGAAAATCGAGTAGTCTTACCGCCAGAGGAAATGTGGATGGCAATGAACGTGTACTGACTGTCGATACGGGCGCATCTCATTCCTTGATCCGATCTGATTTGGTCAACGTGAGAGTAAAGCCATTACCTGGAGCAAGATTGCGTACGATTACTGGCGTGTATAACCAAGCCCTGGGAGAAGTGGTATGTGAAGTCTCAATTGGGGAGGTCATAGTTCTACACAAGTTCGTTGTGGCGGAGATCGTTGATGAAGTCATATTGCCAGTGGACTTCTTAGTTGACCATGACATCAAGATTGATATGCGGAGAAAGATTATGCGCTATGAAAACTAGGATGTGCCACTTAACTTCAGTTTGGAGGAAGGGTTCAGCATTAAGCGTGTGCTGGTGGAGGAGATTCGACAGAGACCACAAAAGTCAAGGAAAGTAGATCGGGCAAAGGTTGATGGAACGAACGGGCCAAACAAATCAAAACCGAAGGTATCTGCGAGAGAAACACTGGCATTGGAAAACCCTAATGGATGCACTAAAACGAACGAAATAATTTCCCAGAAAGAATGCAAATGTGGTTTCAAGCCAGGGCGCACTACTGTTGGGAATTATCGGAACGATACTGATTATAAGAAGCCAATCCGTCAAGAGCAAGCTCTACAAAGTAGTTCATTGGCCAAACAACAGAGTTCGAGGGAACGAAAAGGATAATGAGAGGTAAGATGAAACGCAGGTACGATGAGAACAATAATTCGGAAGGTTTCTTGGAGGGAGATTTGGTACTGTTATATAACCCTCACCGGAGGAAAGGCGTTCCATCCAAATTTCAGTGCAGTTGGGAAGGCCCGTACAAAGTTGTGAAGAAGATTAGTGTTACCATCTACCGCATACAAAGCCTTGGGAAACCACGAAAAAAAGGGTGGTTCATTTGGAGATGCTAGCGGCGTTTAGATCAGGAAATTTGTCTGATCGGGACGATCAGACTTAGCTGGAGGGCAGTGTGGCGAATATTAGCAACACTAAGGGATACTATCATCTCTAAGCCGATACTAAGCAGTGACTTTTATGCACATCAACAGATCAATCATTATGTCTACCCATATGTCCATACACGCAGCGGAGAGTAACGCACAAACACATGCATATATCTTAGATACTCCCAAAAGTATGCAATAATTTGTGCAATTATCACTCACATATACACGCGCATGGGCTATGAGAGAAGCTATGAAATAGTGCATCTGTAGTTATAGCTGAGAAATTTATAGCTTGTAAACGAAAAGTAAATTCTATAAATATGGAACGAGGAAATCGAAGAGTATAAAAGAGCGCAATGTGAGCAATCTGCAATCACTTTGATATAAGCACGCTATCTGTCGAGAAGTAGTAGTGTTATTGTGAAGTACTTGAATAAAGGTCATTTTGCATTATTGAATAGTGGAGTCATTTATTCAAGAGTTTAGTGATTCGAACGTTAGCAGAAGGTTGCAAATAAGAGGAATTGCACTAAATTCGTTACAGTATGTTCCAACAAAAACTGTAACTAAAGGTCAACGTATGAGAATTATATTTGATGGCCAAACGTCAAACGACGTTTTATGACTTCCCTAGAGTCAAAAGCCAAAGTAATCAGCAAACATTCTTGTTCATTGACTACAATTTTGTGGGGTTATTCATATTAGCCAGCTTTTGAATAATCCATTCACTATTACTTTGTGGTGTTATTCATACTATTTAGTATTTGAATAATTTATTCGACTAGAATTTCGTCTGTCGGACTCTAGGAAATGCGTGAGTGCTTTCTGTAGCCAATTTGCAATGCACAATTCAGTTGACAATGCTAGATATCGTCCAAATCAACGGGCACATAAACACATGCATGACGAGTCGAGCCTCACCGTTAGCTCAACAGAGGTTAAAGGAGCCATTGAAAAGGCCAAGCATTCCATATAAATAGTCCCAGACGGAAAACCTATGCCGATGCCAAAACACCTTGGCCATGAGGGCATCAGCACCCAAGCACATTTTTTCGAATTGTCGGTTAAAGCCTTTGCCATTCCAGAATAATAGAGAATGGTAAGTATAAACCCACTACCAAAGACCGGAAATCCAGCCAGTATCTACCGATATTATTCCTTTAGTCAGTAACAAAAACGTTGAAAGCAGTTATGATTCCCTCAATTAAATGAAATTCTTCGGTTATACAGCCATCAGCATGACTTCCCTAAAGTGCATATCACTACAACCATTCTGAACTCCATTAACACTCATCATAGGGCGGTGCTAGTGCAGCTTGGCCTGTTCTGATACAGTCAACCACGACTGGTTCGTTCATTCTCCGTTAGACAGATAGATAATTTATTGAGGATATGGTCCGCCGTTTCTGCTGATCGATCACAAAATCGGCATGTGTTATTCCGTTATTTTTTGGTTTTTATATATATGTACGTATTTTTATTAAAATTTATTCCAAAGTATAATGTATTGAAGAGATAAATTTTATAGTTATATATGTGTATATGTACATACTTTTTATATATATGAAATATAATGAATAAAATGAATTTGGGCTAATTTATCAATTTTCAAGTAATTTTTCAACCCGACTGGGATTAGTATATTAACTAGTAGGATGCTGATGCAAATATCGACTAGTATGTCAACTGGTGTTACAATGATACATAGACTGAGTAGTATGCCAACTGGTATATTGATGTTGAATTTACTAACTAGTATGTCCACTGGTATGATATTGATGTACATATAAGTTAAGAGACCCACTCCTGGGGCTCTAAAAAGGATAAAGGATGAGGCCGCCACGGCCCCTTTGTTTCCCTGTAAGTAAATAAAACAACAGATTTCAAGTTTCTTAATAGTATAATTACCATGAGTAGTCCAGCGTAACCAAAAACAGAATGAAAATCTCAAACAACTAATGCTAAAACTAAACCTAAAATTTTCATTGACTTAATTATTAATTGCTGATGAGGCGCTTCCCATGAATTGCAATTTCGTTACCTGAAGCAAACCGATATTGCTTGCAGTGCAGATCGTTAACTTAAAGAAATTCGATATTGCTTACAGCGCAGATTGTTTACCTGCGCTGGCTTGCGCGCGTGTGGGAAAGTGCGTCGTCAGCTTATTCTCACTAATAAGCATATTAACCCTCGTCTTAACTATAAATATTGATGTGTCGCTAAGCATTCCGACGACTTCATTGTTTCCTGGTTCAAAGTGGCATTTCGCATCACCACCTCTTATCAATCTTGCCAGGCATTCTTCTTCGGGCAGCCTTACTAAGGATTCGGGAGAGCAGATAGATGCTAATTGAAAGGCAATCTGAATTTAGGCCAAAGGCTTCCTCTTCATTTATCAGTACTTTCGATATGTTGTCCCGATATGATAGCTGCTCGAGTAAGGAGTCGATAGCTCTGTGGTTTAACCTTTGGCATTGAGAGCACATAAAGGAGTATTGTGACGTTAGAATACACAGATGCCGAACCGTATTCTATAGCCTTCATAACGTTTTGGTACGGGAGAGATTCTTCTTCATGTATAAGAGTTTGGATTTCGGTTCGATCGAGCAAGTTTGTATTTATAACACCCGATTTTGCCATTTGGCATGTCTGTACGATTTCTGTTACTTGTTCTTCTAGGATCAAGACGTTACTAAAATCGAGGTGTTCGAGGTTTTCCTCGCTGATGTTTTTCGATATCGAGTTGATGTTTGCCATTATTTCATTTCCCTATAGCTATGCGAGTAACGCTAAATAGCTTTTCATTGACTAGGTACTGATGGTTATTGTTTGCTATGACTTCATTCATATTCGCCAATATGAACTTCCAATCTGCCGCATCTGGGGAGCCGGCAATCCATTTCCAGGCGGACCGAATCCAGTTAATAGGCCGAGCCTTCCTTGATCTATTTATCTGAAGTTCATCAATGCGAAGCCGTGTTTGGTTTAGGTGAAAGTATAGCACAGCACGCACTGCCTCACTCTGCGCTGACTCTCGCAGTTCTTCCAGTGCTGTTCCAAAATAGCTAAGATCGATAATTTGAATTAGACTGAAGAGTCCGTTCAGGATCCATCCACGCCCATGTTCTATAGTTACCAACGGTGAGTCATAGCCTTAAATGTTCAGGCCACTAATTAAAATGCCAAGTGTTTTTAGTTAGGGGACTGTAATTTGAATTTTTAAATTTTTCATGACTACAAATATTCTTCCTTTTTTCTGGTTTTTAACAAAATTTTTCCTACGATTTAAGTAACAAAATTTTCTATTATTATAATTATTATTATTTTTTTTTTTTTGTTCTATCACGGCTATGATGCGTCTAGAACTTTTCACCGACGAGGAAAGTAGAGGAGGAAAAAAAAAATGTTGAATTTTTCATTGCAAGGATACAATTAGAACTGTTTTAATTAGAGTTAATTTTTCTGTTATTCTTCATTTGAGTTTATAATATGCAAAACGCTTTGGGAAACCGGAAAAAATGTTTTTTGAGGACACGAACACATTGTTCCACCTTATGATGCTCTACCCATTACAAGTACAGAAAGTATAATATTTTTTATGTTCCTTTGTTTCTTCTTTATTTCTTATTTTTTGTTCCTTAACCATACAAATTCATTCAATCGTTTCATTTATACAATTTTACCGTCCCCGATTTTTGTGTATTTTGGCAAAGACCAAAAGACATTGTATTTTGGGGTTAGTCATGTAGTCTTCTCCAGATGCCCCATAAGGGTATATCTTATAACAAAAAAAGTTTTGGGTCATTTCTTTCATTTTTTTGTTGGGCCTCTTTACTTGTGGACAAAAAAAATTCTTGGGCAATTTCTTTAAAAATTATTGTTTTTTTTTTGTTCTCTTTTTTTATTTTGGGCCATTTCTTGAAATAAATTTTTCTGTTGGCCTCTTTATTAGTTAGTTTTTCTGCGTGGAAAGAAATTTTTATTTTTTTCGCCAAGCGACTTTGCGTAATTGTCATTGTGTTTGTTGTTTGTTTGCTTCGAGGATTCTCGTAGGCTTCCTGCCTCTTTTGTTTGCAGTTCTCTGCATTTTATTTATTGCTCGGTTATTGCCAAATGGTTTTATATTGTTGCCAAAGCCATTGATTACTTTCTATTATTGATTTTATATAGGGGGGGTTAAAGGATTTCTTACTTGTGCTTTGTAAATTTTTTTCTCGGTGCTTGTCACTAGCGTTACCCTTCCCTACGACTTCCTTTTTATAGATCGCCTTTTGTTTTCCCTTTGTCTGTTTGTCCCTTACATAGATTTCATCTCCTGGCTGGAATTTCCTGGGTCCCTTCCTTTTCCTGTTTGCCCGTGAATTTCTCAATTCCTGATTTTTCCTTATCTGTTCCCTAATTTCTTTATGAACCCTTGTCTTGAAGTCAGATAACATTTGGCTTTCTCTTCGTGACCGAATGTACTGTTGTATTTTAGCGGTTTACTGCTATGTAGACCAACTCCTTTGGTCTAGTATTGCGAATTTCTTCTTTGAGGCATCGGAAAATTTCTATCAGGGTTGAATGAAATTTCTCAATCTGGCCGTTTACCTCACTTCTTTGGATTGGTGTTTGGTAAAATGTTATTCCCAAGCCCCTGATATAGTTGCAAGCTTAGGGGTCATGAATCCCCTTTCATTGTCCATCAGTATCATTTTGGGGGTTGTGAAATAGTGTATTGCCTTAGCCAATTTAGACCGAAGAGTAACTGCTGAGCGCTTTTTTATGTGGAACAGTTTTGCAAACTTTGAAAATTTATCTTTATAGGATAAAAACTTTTCGCCTTGGATTTCTAAGATATCCAGATGTACTATCTCACATGGATATTTGGGGATAGGTGTGTCCTTCATAGGCGGCACCGCGGCATACCTATCGTATTGTTACGAATATTGGCAACACTAAGGGGTACTGCCATCTCTAAACGGATGCTAAGCAGTGACTGTACGCACATCAATAATTCAATCATTATGTCTACACATATGTACGTACACGCAGCGGAGATGAGATGCCCAAACACATGCAGTCATCTTATTGAGATGCTGCTAAATATAGGCAATTATAATTGTGGAAATGTCGCTCACACATACAAGCACATGGGGTGTGAGAGAAGCTATACAAATTATACATCTGTTGTCGTAGCTGAGAAATCAACTAGTAAGTTCTGGAATGGAAAAGCCTAGAAGTATGCAACTAGGAAATCAAAGAGTATAAAAATGCGCGAACGGTAGAGGCGAGAATTCAGTTTCATTTGAGCTATCAATCCATTTGGTTATTAAGCCAGCTAGTTGCAAAGTATAAGTGTTATTGTGAAGTACTTTAATAAAGGCCATTTTTCCATTATTCAATATTGGAGTTATTTATTTAACAGTTTAGTGATTCGAACTTAGCAGAAGGGCAAATTAAAGGATTTGCAGTAAATTCGTTACAATTGGTGTCAGAAGAGGAATTGTTGAATAAATTCCGAAGATTTCGAATACAACTTGGACATGGCAAAGTTAAGTGAATTGAAGATCCCGCAACTGAAGAAGGAGTTGGAGAGCCGTGGATTGAATACAAACGGCATTAAACTCGAACTTCAGACACGACTACGAGAGGCAATGGAATTAGAAGGAATTGACGTGGAAGAGTATGCCTTTCATCTTGATGGCGATGAGACAACAAAATTGGAGGAGAAAAATGAAACACCGCAGACATTGGCGAACACAGACTTGAACATGATATTGGCTGCAATATCGGCACAAATGTCCGAAATGTCATCACAAATATCCACCAACATGTCATCACAACTGGAAGAACAAAAGACAAATATAACATCCCAACTGGAATCACGTATAGCATCCCAACTGGGGTCACAGGAGACACGTATTACATCCAAGATGGAAACTCAACTGGCATAACAGAAGACATATATGGTATCCCAAATGGAATCACAGGAGACACGTATATCCGAAATGTCGTCACAAATAACATCCAGGATTGAAACACAGGAGGCACGTATATCCGAAATGTCGTCACAAATAGCATCCAGGATTGAAGCACAGGAGGCACGTATATCCGAAATGTCGGGACAAATTTCAGCACAGGTATCATCGCAGATCTCTGTACAACTAGAAGCCCGTATGGACGAAAAAATAATGCAGTTTGAGAACAAAATCGAGGCTGAGGTAGATGCTTTAAAAGGTCGTATACAGGAGCTGCAACTAAATCGCCCAGTTATTTCAGCAAGCAATACGAAGGTAAAAACATCATCCTTTGACGGTTCTGTTCCTTTCCAGGTCTTTAAGCTACAGTTTGAGAAAACCGCAGCAGTTAACAACTGGAATGTGGAAGATAAACTTGTCGCACTCTTCGTAGCATTGAAAGGACCAGCTGCCGTAATCTTACAGACTATTCCAGAGTACGAACGGAACAGTTATGACGCATTGATGGCTGCTGTAGAACGGCGATACGGAAGCGAACACAGGAAACAGATATTTCAAATAGAATTGCAAAACCGTTACCAAAAAGCTAATTAAACTTTGCAAGAGTTTGCTTCGGATGTTGAAAGATTGGCTCATTTGGCAAATGCGGACGCACCCGTGGAATACACTGAAAGGGTAAAAATCCAGAGCTTCATAAATGGCATACGAGATGTGGAAACGAAGCGGGCTACATATGCGAATCCAAAACTAACATTTGCTGAAACGGTATCCCACGCACTGACTCAAGAAACAGCATCACTTTTGAGTAAGCCCGCATACAAAGCTCATCGCGTGGAAGTGGAAAGGCCAGACTGGGTAGACACAATTTTGGAATCATTAAAAGGAACGCAGGAGAAAAACGATGGTGCCATCAAATGCTTTAAGTGTGGGAAGCCAGGGCACATTGCACGTTATTGCAGTACCAATCCTAACAATTCCAGCAATATGGGTGGCCGTAAACGCAGAGCTGAAGGAGACGAGCAAATCTCCAAATCCACTCAATCGCTAAACTAAAGCGAGTCAGCCGCAAGGTGCGACAGCTGGCTCCCTCAATTGAATGCCCCATAATCTCTATCTCGCAAATTGGAAGAAGGTCAAGCAATTTTACTGTCGGAGGACATGTGGATGGAAAGGAACGTTTACTGACTGTAGATACGGGTGCATTCCATCATTCGATAAGATTTAGTCAACAAGGAGATAAGACCATTGCTTGGAGCAAGATTACGTACAGCCACGGGAGAGGAAACCCAGGTAATGGGAGAAGTAGAATGTGAAGTAGCAATTAGGAATGTCACAGTACTACACAATTTTATAGTGGCAGGTATTGTTGATGAAATCATAATTGGAGTGGACTTCTTAATCAACCAAGGCATCAAGATCGATATGCAAAGCAAGAAAATGGACGTATTCCGGTAAGAGTACTCAATGAGTTCAAGTCACCATTCAATTTGACCAAAGGAGCTATTTTGGGAAGATGCCAAGAGGCCGAAATAGTTATTAAATGTGAACAGCTCCAGGAACACGTTTCATCTAGTAATACTGATCTTTCAAATAACATCACGGCATGGACGCAGGGGCTAGAGGAAGCCTATCAGAGTAAGGCAAAACAACTGTTCCTGAAGTACGCGAACATATTTGACCAGGATGGTTCCAAACCAGGCCGCACGAATGTTGTGAAACATCAAATTGATACGGGCGAAGCGGGAAGTTGGGAGTCAAATCATACAAGAAATGAGCGACATTGGCGTCATCGAACCATCAGCTAGTCCATGGAGCTCACCGGTAGTACTTGTAAAGAAGAAGGATGGAAAAATGAGGTTTTGCGTGGACTACCGGAAGTTGAATGACGTTACGAAAAAGGATAGCTACCCATTGCCAAGAATTGACGACACTCTGGACTCGCTATCTGGTACGAAATGGTTTTCCACACTGGACTTGAAAAGCGGCTATTGGCAAGTTGAGGTGAAGGAGCAAGATACAGAGAAAACAGCCTTCAGTGTCGGTGATGGTCTGTGGCAATTTACAGTGATGCCTTTTGGACTTTGTAATGCACCAGCTACTTTTGAGAGACTCATGGACCAGGTACTGAAAGGACTACATTGGAAAACATGCTTGGTATACCTGGACGACATCATCGTATTGGGCAAGAACTTTGATGAACATCTTAAGAATTTGGAGGAAGTTTTCCAGAGAATAGCTGGCGCTGGTCTGAAATTAAGTCCCAAAAAGTGTGCGCTGTTTAAAAAGGAAGTCAATTATTTGGGTCACAAGGTAACGACAGAGGGCATCTGCACTGCGAACAAAAAAATAGAGGCTGTAAAGGATTGGCCAACACCACAGAACCTACATGAATTGAGAAGTTTCCTTGGGCTGTGCACATATTACCGCCGATTTGTACCAAATTTTTCCAGCGTAGCCCATAGCCTCCATGAGCTTACATGAAAAAACAAAGCTTTTGAATGGAAGAAGGAGCAAGAAGTGGCTTTCCAAACATTGAAGGAGCGTCTGTGCACTGCCCCAATGTTAGCATATCCAATTCCAGGAGCACCATTTATTCTAGACAGATGCGAGTGGATATGCTATAGGAGGCGTTTTATCACAACTGGTCGATGGACAAGAGAAGGTAGTTGCATATTACAGCCGTTCGATTGGAAAACCAGAGAGGAACTACTGTGTTACGCGGAGAGAGCTGTTGGCATTGGTAGAGTGCATTAAACATTTTCACAAATACATCTACGGCCAGCGATTCCGTGTCAGGACAGATCACGGAGTGTTGAAATGGCGTCTGCAGTTCCATAATCCGGAAGGACAATTGGCACGGTGGATCGAGCGACTACAAAGCTATGACTTTTCCATTGAGCATCGAAAAGGTAGTACCCATGGAAATGCCGATGCAAAGTCACGAAGACCATGTAGTTTGGAACGGAAGCACAGTTCAAAGGCCGAGGCTGAAGAGGACATTATAGATGTCCGGCTAATGACTATAACGTGTACGGATGAATGGGACAAGGAACAACTAAGAAAGTGTCAGCCAGAAGATACAGATCTGTCACATGTTATGCAAGGGCTCGAACGAAACGAAAGACCAAAACAGAGAGGAGATGTCAGCAGAGAGTCCCATTGCGAAGTCATATTGGGCACAGTGGAACAGTTTAGAATTGATATCCGGTTGCTTGCATCGAGTATGGGAGAATGAGGATGGTCAATGCAAGAAGAAACTGATAGTTGTTCCCAGAAAGAGGATTCCTGACGTTCTCAGCGAGCTGCATAATGGTCCAAGTGGAGGTCATCTTGGAATCACGAAGACACTCGAGAAAATTAAGCAGAGATTCTATTGGGTTGGTTGCCGTCAGTCGGTCACCGAGTGGATTGACAATTGCGAGGTATGCAACAGAGCGAAAGGGCCCAAAACCCGAAGTCATGGCCAGATGAAGCAGTATATTTCAGGTGCACCATTTGAAAGGGTCGCCATGAAAGTCTCAGGTCCATTTCCTACTAGCAACCGCGGAAACAAATACGTACTGGTGGTTATGGATTATTTCAGTAAATGGCTAGAGGTATACCCAATCCCAAACCAAGAAGCAGAAACAGTAGCAGTAGTGGTTAAAAACGAATGGGTTGCAAGGTATGGTGTACCAATAGAGTTACATTCTGACCAAGGCAGGAATTTTGAATCAGCTGTGTTCCAAGAAATGTGCAAGAAGTTGGGCATTCGAAAAACACGGACAACTGCATTGCATCCTCAGTCCGATGGTATGGTGGAACGTTTCAATAGAACATTGGAGGATCATTTAAGGAAAGTAGTAGACAAGTACCATAAGGACTGGGATACACACATATCATTATTCTTGATGGCCTACCGATCAGGGTACATGACACAACGGGCCAAACTCCCGCAAAGGTAATTTTTGGCAATCACCTTCGACTGCCAGCTGATTTGAAGTATGGGATAGATGCAGATGTGGAGAGGAATGTCAAGAAATCCACTGGTGTCTTGGAAGAAGAGCTGAGAGAGATACACGATCTGGTAAGGCAACGAGCAAAGATTATGAGTGACAAGATGAAAGCGAGGTACGATAAAGCAATTAATTCGGAAGTGTTTCAGGAAGGAGATTTGGTGCTGCTATACAACCCACAACGAAAAAAAGGTTTGTCCCCGAAATTGCAGTGTAACTGGGAAGGCCCATACAAAGTTGTAGAACGGATCAACGATGTAGTGTACCGCACACAAACCATTGGCAAACCACGAACCAAAATGAAAGTGGTTCATTTGGAGAGGCTAGCAGCGGTTAGATCGAGAGATTTGTCTGATCGGGACGATCAGACTTAGGTGGAGGGCAGTGTTACGAATATTTGCAACACTAAGGAGTACTGCCATCTCTAAGCCGATGCTAAGCAGTGACTGTATGCACATCAATAATTCAATCATTATGTCTACACATATGTACGTACACGCAGCGGAGATGAGATGCCCAAACACATGCAGTCATCTTATTGAGATGCTCCTAAATGTAGGCAATTATAATTGTGGAAATGTCGGTCACACATACAAGCGCATGGGGTGTGAGAGAAGCTATACAAATTATACATCTGTTGTCGTAGCTGAGAAGCCAACTAGTAAGTTCTGGAATGGAAAAGCCTAGAAGTATGCAACTAGGAAATCAAAGAGTATAAAAATGCGAGAACAGTAGAGGCGAGAATTCACTTTCATTTGAGCTATCAATCAGTTTGGTTATTAAGCCAGCTAGTTGCAAAGTATAAGTGTTATTGTGAAGTGATTTAATAAAGGCCATTTTTCCATTATTCAATATTGGAGTTATTTATTTAACAGTTTAGTGATTGGAACTTTGCAGAAGGTCAAATAAGAGGATTTGCAGTAAAATCGTTACAGTATTTATTCGCCCCGCAAATTTCGCAAGTGTCAGCGAACTGTTTTATTCGACTCGCCATTTTCGGAAAATAGTATCTTTCCAAGATTCGCTTCTTATTTTCCTTAGGGTTTCTATGAGCCCTCCTATGCTCGGACTCTTTTATTCCGCAAATTCTATCCTGGTTGGCCACATCTTCGACTACCACTCAAAGGGTATCCTGATTTTGTACAAAAGGAAATGCTCTAAATACACTTCTTGTAGAAGACATAAACGGTTTTCTGGAATCTGTATTCCATTTATCAGCGATGGATTCAGGCGTTCTTTTAAAGTCTCGACTAAACTGGGTTTTTCAATGGCGGCCAACCTAACGTAGTGACGAGTGAAACCCGGATGCGGGTTTCTCGAACAAGTTATTGCACTACCCTCTGTAAAGATAATCTGGTTTCGGAAAACGTTTAAAGGAGCCTTCACGTGTGGTATAAGATCTGACGAATCTTGGTCCGCACTGTGAACCGTCCCTTCCTCTCTTCCGGCTTCCGCTAATACGTCGCTGGTTTCCGACGGTGCTGTTAATGGTTTGCCTGACATGGAATTCTGGAGAGAGCATCTGCCACAACATTTGATTTACCAGGAGTGTAAATCAATTCGTGGTTATACCCTTCAATTCTAGCCTTCTCTCTTCTATGGGTGGACGCCTTTTCGAAATATCGATATAAACGTGGACCAGGGGTGATTCTAGAATTTGTTTGTACGATATGGGTATCAAATGAAAGGTGTTAATGAGTATTTTAAAAAGGAGTGGGCCTTAGTTTTATAGGTGGACTCCTTTTCGAGATATCGCCATATAGATGGACCAGGGATGACTCTAGAATGCGTTTATACAATATGGGTATCAAACGAAAGGTGTTAATGAGTATTTTAAAAGGGAGTGAGCCTTAGTTCTATAGGTGGACGCCTTTTCGGGATATCGTTTTAAAGGTGAACCAGGGTTGACTCTAGAATGCGTTTGTACATTATGAGTATCAAACGAAAGGTGATATTGAGTATTTTAAAAGGGGTGGGCCTTAGTTCTATAGGTGGACGCCTTTTCGATATATCGCCATAAAGGTGGACCAGTGGTGACTCTATAATGTGTTTGTACAATATGGGTGTCAAATTAAAGGTATTAATAACAATTTTAAAAGGGAGTGGTGGTAGTTGTATATGTGAAAGCGTTTTCGAGATTTCGACCAAAATGTGGACCAGGGTGATCCACAACATCATCTGTCGGGTACCGCTTATTTATTTATATATGTAATACCGCGAACAGTATTCCTGCGATGATTCCAAGGGCTTTAGATTTCGCCCTGCAGAACTTTTTCATTTTCTTCTACTTAATAATGGCAGGTGTCACACCCATTTTACAAAGTTTTTTTCTAAAGTTATATTTTGCGTCAATAAACCAATGAAATTACCATGTTTCATCCCTTTTTTCGTATTTGGTATAGAATTATGGCATTTTTTACATTTTTCGTAATTTTCGAAATCAAAAAAGTGAGCGTGGTCATAGTCGGATTTCGGCCATTTTCCATACCAATACAAAGTGTGCTCAGATAATTATGTGAACTGAGTTTAGTAAAGATATATCGATTTTTGCTCAAGTTATCGTGTTAACGGCCGAGCGGAAGGACAGACGATCTACTGTGTATAAAAACTGGGCATGGCTTCAACCGATTTCACCCTTTTTCACAGAAAACAGTTATCGTCCTAGAATATAAGCGCCTACCAAATTTCACAAGGATTGGTAAATATTTGTTCGACTTATGGCATTAAATGTATCCTAGACAAATCAAATGAAAAAGGGCGGAGCCACGCCCATTTTGAAATTTTCTTTTGTTTTTGTATTTTGTTGCACCATATCATTACTGGAGTTGAATGTTGGCATAATTTACTTATATACTCTAAAGATATTAAAATTTTGTAAAAATTTCACTTTAAAAAAAATTTTTTTTAAGTGGGCGTGGTCGTTCTCCGATTTTACTAATTGTTATAAAGCATACATATAGTAATACAAATAACGTTCCTACCAAATTTCATCATGATATCTTCAACGACTGCCAAATTACAGCTTGCAAAACTTCTAAATTACCTTCTTTTAAAAGTGGGCGGTGCCACGCCCATTGTCCAAAATTTTACTGCGTCATAAGTTCAGCCCACTTACCAAGTTTCATCGCTTTATCCGTCTTTGGTAATGAATTATCGCACTTTTTCGATTTTTCGAAATTTTCGATATCGAAAAAGTGGGCGTGCTTATAGTCCGATATCGTTCATTTTAAATAGCGATATGAGTACACAGGAACCTACATACCAAATTTCGTCAAGATACCTCAAAATTTACTCAAGTTATCGTATTAACGGGCGGACGGACGGACGGACGGACGGACATGGCTCAATCAAATTTTTTTTCGGTACTGATGATTTTGATATATGGAAGTCTATATCTATCTCGATTCCTTTATACCTGTACAACCAACCGTTATCCAATCAAAGTTAATATACTCTGTGAGCTCTGCTCAACTGAGTATAAAAAAATATTTTCGATGTCAGCTTAACACGGACTTTGCGTCACCCAGTTCACCAAGTTATTAAAACAAAACACTAAAAACAAGTAAGGAAGGTTAAGTTCGGGTGTAACCAAATATTACATACTCAGTTGAGAGCTATGGTGGCAACATAAGGGAAAATAACCATGTAGGAAAATGAACCGAGGGTAACCCTGGAATGTGTTTGTATGACATGTGTATAAAATGAAAGGCATTAAAGATTATTTTATGAGGGAGTGGGCCATAGTTCTATAGGTGGACGCCATTTATGGATATAGCCATAAAGGTGGATCAGGGTTGACTCTAGAATTTGTTTGTACAATATGGGCATCAAACGAATGGTGTTAATGAGTATTTTAAAAGGGAGTGGGCTTTAGTTCTATAGATGGATGCCGTTTCGAAATATCGCCATAAAGGTGGACCAGTGGTGACTCTAGAATGTGTTTGTACGATATGGGTATCAAATTAAAGGTATTAATGAGGGTTTTGAAAGGGAGTGGTGGTTGTTGTATAGGTGGTCGCCTTTTCGAGATATCGCCATAAAGGTGGGCCAGGGTGACTCTAGAATGCGTTTGTACGATATGGGTATCAAATGAAAGGTGTTAATGAGTATTTTAAAAGGGAGTAATCCTTAGTTCCATAGGTGGAAGCCGTTTCGAGATATCGCCATAAAGGTGGGCCAGGGGTGACCCTAGAATTTATTTGTACAATATGGGCATCAAACGAAAGGTGTTAATGAGAGTTTTAAAAGGGAGTGGTGGTTGTTATATAGGTGGTCGTATTTTCGAGATATCGCCATAAAGGTGGACCAGGGGTGACCCTAGAATTTGTTTGTACAATATGGGTATCAAACGAAAGGTGTTAATGAGTATTTTAAAAGGGAGTGGGCCTTAGTTCTATAGGTGGACGCCGTTTCGAAATATCGCCATAAAGGTGGACCAGTGGTGACTCTAGAATGTGTTTGTACGATATGGGTATCAAATTAAAGGTATTAATGAGGGTTTTGAAAGGGAGTGGTGGTTGTTGTATAGGTGGACGCCATTTCGAGATATCGCCATAAAGGTGGACCAGGGGTGACCGTAGGATTTGTTTGTACAATATGGGTATCAAAAGAAAGGTATTAATGAGTATTTTAAAAGTGAGTAATCCTTAGTTCCATAGGCGGACGCCGTTTCGAGATATCGCCATAAAGGTGGACCAGGCGTGACCCTAGAATTTGTTTGTACAATATGGGCATCAAACGAAAGGTGTTAATGAGTATTTTAAAAGGGAGTGGGCTTTAGTTCTATAGGTGGACGCCGTTTCGAAATATCGCCATAAAGGTGGACCAGGGGTGACTCTAGAATGTATTTGTACGATATGGGTATCAAATTAAAGGTATTAATGAGAGTTTTAAAAGGGAGTGGTGGTTGTTGTATAGGTGGTCGTATTTTCGAGATATCGCCATAAAGGTGGACCAGTGGTGACTCTAGAATGTGTTTGTACGATATGGGTATCAAATTAAAGGTATTAATGAGGGTTTTGATAGGGAGTGGTGGTTGTTGTATAGGTGGACGCCGTTTCGAAATATCGCCATAAAGGTGGACCAGGGGTGACTCTAGAATGTATTTGTTGTAAATTAAAGGTATTAATGAGAGTTTTAAAAGGGAGTGGTGGTTGTTGTATAGGTGGTCGTATTTTCGAGATATCGGCATAAAAGTGGACCAGGGGTGACCCTAGAATTTGTTTGTACAATATGGGTATCAAAAGAAAGGTGTGAATGAGTATTTTAAAAGGGAGTAATCCCTAGTTCCATAGGTGGACGCCGTTTCGAGATATCGCCATAAAGGTGGGCCAGGGGTGACTCTAGAATTCGTTTGTGCAATATGGGTATCAAACGAAAGGAGTTAATGAGTATTTTAAAAGGGAGTGCGCCTTAGTTCTATAGGTGGACGCCTTTTCGAGGTATCGTAATAAAGGTGGACCAGGGGGACTCTACACTTTGTTTGTACGATATGGGTATCAAATGAAAGGTGCTAATGAGTATTTTTAAAAGGGAGTGAGCCTTCGTTCTATAGGTGTTCGCCTTTTCGAGATATCGCCATAAAGGTGGACCAGGGGTGACTCTAGAATGAGTTTGTACGATATAGGTATCAAATTAAAGGTATTAATGAGAGTTTTAAAAGGGAGTGGTGTGAAGGCGTTTTCCAGATATCGACCAAAATGTAGACCAGGGTGACCCAGAACATCATCTGATGGATACCGCTAATTTATTTATATATGTAATACCTGCCAAGATTTTAAGGTTTTTTATTAGCCCTGCAGAACTTTTTCATTTTCTTCTACTTAATATTGTAGGTGTCACAACCATTTTATAAAGTTTTTTCTTAAGTTATATTTCGCGTCAATAAAACAATCCAATTACCTTACCATATTTCATCCCTTTTTTCGTATTTGGTATAGAATTAAGGCATTTTTTTCTTTTTTCGAAAAGTGGGCGTGGTCATAGTCGGATTTCGTTCATTTTTCATATCAAGATAAAGTGAGTTCAAGTAAGCACGTGAACTAAGTTCATTAAAGATATGTCGATTTTTGCTCAAGTTATCGTGTTAACGTCCATGCGGAAGGGCAGACGGACGACTGTGTATAAAAACTGGGCGTGGCATCAACCGATTTCGCCCATTTTCACAGAAAACAGTTAACGTCATAAAATCTGTGCCCCTACCAAATTTCAAAAGGATTGGTTAATTTTTGTTCGACTTATGGCGTTAAAATTATCCTAGACAAATTAAATGAAAAAGGGCGGAGCCACGCCCATTTTGAAATTTTCTTTTATTTTTGTATTTTGTTGCACCATATCATTACTGGAGTTGAATGTTGACATAATTTACTTATATACTGTAAAGATATTAAATTTTTTGTAAAAATTTTACTTTAAAAAAATTTTTTTTTTAAAAGTGGGCGTGATCCTTCTCCGATTTTGCTAATTTTTATTAAGCGTACATATAGTAATAGGAGTAACGTTCCTGCCAATTTTCATCATGATATCTTCAGCGACTGCCAAATTACAGCTTGCAAAACTTTTAAATTACCTTCTTTTAAAAGTGGGCGGTGCCACGCCCATTGTCCAAAATTTTACTAATTTTCTATTCTGCGTCATAAGTTCAACTCATCTACCAAGTTTCGTCGCTTTAGCTGTCTTTTGTAATGAATTATCGCACTTTTTCCGTTTTTCGAAATTTTCGATATCGAAAAAGTGGGCGTGGTTATAGTAGTCGTTCATTTTAAATAGCGATCTGAGATGAGTGCTCAGGAACCTACATACCAAATTTAATCAAGATACCTCAAAATTTACTCAAGTTATCGTGTTAACGGACGGACGGACGGACATGGCTCAATCAAATTTTTTTTCGATCCTGATTATTTTGATATATGGAAGTCTATATCTATCTCGATTCCTTTATATATGTACAACCAACCGTTATCCAATCAAACTTAATATACTCTGTGAGCTCTGCTCAACTGAGTATAAAAATGTTATATAAAATATATAAATGCTCACTTTGCATATTTTTTTCAAAAAATTAATAATAAACAATGAATTCAAATAAAATTACCCAAGGCGAACATGTTTTCAAATTGTCCTCAAGTTGTTAAAAAAAGCAAAATACCCAAAAAAGGTGCCGATTGTTTTTATTTTTTTTTTATTTTCAGCAGATGAGGCTTTGTCCTTCGCAAGAACACTCAAAGTGGGGAAGGAAAAACTTTCGCAAGACAGTCGAACTAATGACCATAACGTAGTGGACAGTCGAACTAGTCTGAAAACTGAAGCTACGCGGTCATCCATAATGACCTCTTATATCATAAGGCCGGAAAACAGCAGTAAATCCCAGGTGAAACTACGCTTTGCACGATATATACAGACAAAAGTGTGACCATTTTATGTATCTCTAGTTCTTTTCAGCAGACGCAGCAGTACCAATTCCAAAGACCGGGGTTACGTTCGAAGCCTCTCTGGAGTGAACGAGGGACAATCCCCTCCGCAAAGAGCTACTACTGAAAATTTTTGAACGGTCTGCGAGATCTTGAGGCAAAAACCCCTGATCTTTCCGAAATGGCCAACACGTTGATTTCCTGAAATAAATACAAACAAAACCTTTCCAAAATATTATTTTTTTTTAAATAGAAAAATCAAGCTTTTTAAAGTAAGAACACCGGCGTACTCCGGCGCGCCGCCTACGCCGCCGCCGCCGATAAAGTGATTGGCGAAAACCTCTAGTATGTAGACCGTCACGGAATGTTTATAAAACGGAAGGATACTTCACAGCAGGATTTTAGAATTTATTTTTATTAATATTATTTCATATGATTGAATCCAGCTTTGGCTTTAGAATTTTTTTAAATGTTTTTTTCAGTGGCAAAACTTTTTTTTTTTTTGTGGCAAATTTTTAGTTTGAATTCGGGTCCTCACAATTTTAGGATTTCCTGAAAAAATAAAAAAGAGCCCCGATTAGGCTGGTGAAACTTTTACCGTTTTCTTATGTAAACGGCGACATAAACCCAATGGGCGTTTCACCATACATTAGTGATTATAGGTAAAGTTTTGTTCAGGGGAGGCTGTGGTTTTACCCTTTTAAACGCCTTAAATCAGATTGAAGGCAACCTACTTGGGCACAGTTGCTCCACAACGCAATCCCGGACTTGACGCAATCTCCAGTCTTTTCTTATGTATACGCCAGAAGTACCGATAAACACAAAACTGCAGTATGTTGTTATGGCTATACTGGAAATATTGTAGTGGACATTTCCAGTGTGTTCTTATGTGTACCCTGGAAGCCTCCAAAATATGAAGTCGTTCCCAGTGTGTTCTCATGTGCACGCTGGAGATAGCTTCACGCAAGGGGTAAAGTACTGCCGTGTCCTTAAGGGAACAGCAGGGTGCACGCAATATGCAAAATGCTTCAGTTTTATTGCACGGTCGCGGGGTTCGTTAACCACAATTTGGCATTCGATGTGATGAGATCCGTCCTAGGAGTATAGGCATACGAACTCACTCTGCCAACGCGATTGTGCTTTTTAACATTCGGATATGCGATAGCGGGTCATAGGAAGAATCACTGTTTTTAATTTTTTTTCTTCTTTGCGTGTTTCTGTTTATCTTAACTATCGTATTATTCCTGTATTAGCGCTTAGGCTATCAGGATAGGACAGAGTAGAATTATAAAATTGTTTCACTTTACGTCTTTTTTTTCTTAATTTTCGTAATATTCCTGTATTAGCGCTTTGGCTATCAGCATAGGACGTAGTAAAATTATTAAATTTATTGTATGAGGTTTAACCTCTCCTGGGGAGAGGAGCTTTTATACCCTGGAGGGACCCGAAGGGAATCTCAGAATTAAGCTAATATTATAAACAGGAGGGTCCCCCTAAGGTGGTAAATCCCGGTTTCACAAATATTTGTTATCGGCTGTACAAGCCTTAAATTATTTTTTAATTTTGTTTAGTTCCTAGTTTTTATTTTATAAACTGGAGGGTCACTCCGAAGGTGGTGAACCGCGGTTTTAGCAATATTTCATTCGTACGCCTCTTAGGCAATTATTATCCTTTGGGGAATTTTTTCCAAAAAAGGTTTCTCTTAGGTTCCTCACTGCACACCACACTACACAACTCCTTATTGATTTTTACACTATCACTTTTTCAGGACCTCTTTTTTAAGGAGGTCCTTTTTTCCAGGGACCCACGTGCTAGTCGGTCCCTGCTCGGGTTCCAGTTAAGAGGCGCACTCCTGGGGCTCTAAAAAGGATAAAGGTGGAGGCCGCTCCATGGCCCCTTTTTTTCAAGTTTCTTAATGGTATAATTACCATGAGTAGTCCAGCGTAACCAAAAACAGAATGACAATCTCAAACAACTAATGCTAAGACCAAACCTAAAATTTTCATTGACTTAATTATTAATTGCTGATGAGGCGCTTCCCATGAATTGCAATTTCGTTTCCTGAAGCAATACGACATTGCTTGCAGCGCAGATCGTTAACTTGAAGAAATTCGATATTGCTTAGCGCAGATTGTTTACCTGCGCTGGCTGTGCGCGCATGTGGGAAAGTGCGGCGTCAGCTTATTCTCACTAATAAGCATATTAACCCTCGTCTTAACTTATGTAATGATAAGTTTGCCAATTGGTATGATGCTGATGCAGAGACAGGCAATTGATATTCCGTAGGACATCGCAGTGTTAAAAATACCAGTTGCTAATATGAAAAAATTACAGAACTTATACTAGTTGGGATTTTTGGTAAACTAGTATTCTTCTAGTATACAACAAGTTGGTTTGACTGCAGGCTTGAAACAAAATTTGTAAAAAAAATGTGTAATTGAAACTCAAGCTGAGTATATAATGTTCGGTTACACCCGAACTTAGACACCCTTACGTGTTTGCCTTGCTACTGCTGTTGTTTCAGAACATATTTACAACAAATTTAACTAGAAGGCCATGAAAAAAATTATGAAATTCATAATTCAATATTTCGAAATTGTCGCTTATTGTGGTGCTTCTATGCCTTTGTAAAAAATCATGTTGTAATGATAAACATCACAAAAATATTCGCGTAGAATGCAGTATTAATATGTAAATTTCCCAAAATTTAACAAAATATTAAATAAATATAGTTAGCTAGCAAGGCCGGCAAATGTCGTTCTGCCCTAAACTTGGTCTATCTGCATACATTTTAAGAAGCTTTTTTCCGTCTTACTCTGCCCTCCCTCCCCACTTTGTTTTAATCCTTTTATTCACTCCTGCCTCTGCATTTCTCCTTCTCTGCGTCTTTTTTCCCTCTCCGTCTTTTTCCTCAGTTATTCTTTCTTTTCGTTTTGCTTCATTTATTCCTATCTCTCTATCTTCGTCTCACTCTATCTTCTATTCTTTCTCAGTCTCTTTCTTCTTCCCTATAGTTCTTTACATTCTTCTCCATCCCTTATTGCCAGTCCCAGGCGGTGATATATATTTTTTCCAGCCCCATTCCGAGATTTAGTTCCACTCCCAGTCTCAGTCCAAGTCCCAGTCGGTCCCTGGTCCACTTTCAGGCATATTGAACCATGAATACAATTTTTTCGGATGGATCGGTCCCTGGCTCACTTCCCGGAAAAAAACATCGTAAATACTTATTTAGGCAAATGGATACACCTTAAGCAACACCAACAGAGAATTGGTGAAAAAGCAACATGGAGTTTATGCGTTTGAACTCGAACATTTCATTCTGGACGTATGTACATATTGTAACGAATTTACTGCAATTCCCCTTATTTGCAATCTTCTGCTAACGTTCGTATCGCTAAACTGTTGAACAAATAACTCCAATATTGAATAATGGAAAAATGGCCTTTATTAAAGTACTTCACAATAACACTTATACTTGTTAACTAGCTTGCTAAATAACGAAACTGAATGATAGCTTAAATGAAACTGATCTCTCGCCTCCACTGTTGCCCTTTTATATTGTCCGACCTCCTCGTTGCATATTTATAGGCTTTTCTAATTCCAGAACTTACTAGTTAATTATACATTTTTCAGCTACAACTACAGATGTATAATTTTTATAGCTTCGCTCATACCCCATGCGCTTGTATGTGTGAGCGACACTTCCACAATCACAATTGCATACCTTTAGGAGCATATCAGATAAGATATCTGCATGTGCTTGTGCGTTGCTCTCAGCTGCGTGTAGGTACCTACATATGTGTGGATATAATGATTGATTCGTTTATGTAGATACATAATGATTGATTTATGGATGTGCATGCAAGGCGCTGCTTAGCATCGGCTTAGAGATGGCAGCACCCCCTATTTTTGATAATATTCGTAAAACTGCCCTCCATCTAAGTCTGATCGTCCCGATCAGACGAATCTTCCGATCTAAACACCGCTAGCATCTCCAAATGTACCACTCTTCTACTAAGTGGTTTCCCGGTGGTTTGTCTGAGGTAGATGGTATCACTGATCTTCTTCACAACTTTGAACGGGCCTTCCCAACTGCACCGAATCTTGGATGGAACACCTTTCCGCCGGTGAGGGTTGTATAACAGTACCAAATCTCCCTCCAATAAACCTTCCGAATTAATGTTCTCATCGTACCTGCGTTTCATCTTACTACTCATTCTCCTTGATCGTTCCCTCGCACTCTGTTGTTTGGCCAATGAACTACTTTGTAGAGCTGACTCTTGACGGATTGGCTTCACATACTCAGTATCGTTCCGACGTTTCCCAACAAAAGTGCGCGCTGGCTTGGAACCACCCTTGGATTCTTTCTGGAAAATTCATTCAGTCGTTTTAGTGCGTCCATTAGGTTTTGTCAATGCCAGTGTTTCTCTCACAGGTACTTTTGATTTCGCTTTATTTGGCCCATTCGATCCATCAACCTTTGCTCGATCTACTTTCCTTGACTTTCGTGGTCTCTTTTGAATCTTCTCCACCAGTACCCGATTACTGCTGAACCCTTTCTCCAAACTAAAGTTAAGTGGTATATCCTGGTTCTTATAGCGCATAACCTTTCTCCGCATGTCGATCCTGATGTCATGGTCAACTAAGAAGTCCACTCCCAATATGACTTCATCAATAATCTCCGCCACAATGAATTTGTGTAGAACCATGACCTTTCCAATTAATACCTCACATACCACTTCTCCTTTGACTTGGTTACACTCGCCAGTGACCGTACGCAACCTTGCTCCAGGTAACGGTTTTACTCCCCTGTTGACCAAGTCAGATCGCATTAAGGAATGAGATGCGGCCGTATCTACAGTCAGTACACGCTCCTTGCCATCCAGCTTTCCTTCAAAGGCAAGACTGCTCGATTTTCTTCCAATTTGCGACACAGATATCACAGGACATTCAATAACTGGGGAAAGTTTTCGTTCTTTACATCTGACACGTTCTTGCTCATCTCCTCCAGCTTTGCGTTTATGGACACCCACATTGTTGGAACTATTAGGACCAAGGTCGCAATGACGTGCAATGTGACCGGGCTTTCCGCATTTGAAGCATTTGATAACTCTTCCACTCCGACTTTGCAATCCTTTCAGCACCTCCAATATTGCGTCTACCCTCTTTGGCCTTTCTACTTCCACGCAATTAGCTTTGTACGCTGGCTTACTCAAAAGTGAGGCTGTTTCCTGAGTCAGTGCATGCGATACCGTTTCAGCAAATGTTAGTTTTGGGTTCGCATACGTAGCCCGCTTCGTTTCCACATCTCGTATGCCATTTATGAAGCTCTGGATTTTTACCCTTTCAGTGTATTCCACGGATGCGTCCGCATTTGCAAGATGAGCCAATCTTTCAATATCTGAAGCAAACTCCTGCAATATCTCATTTGCTTTTTGGTAGCGGTTTTGCTACTCAATTTGGAATATCTGTTTTCTATGCTCGCTTCCATAACGTCGTTCTACAGCACCAATCAATGCTTCATAACTGTTCCGTTCGTACTCTGGAATCGTCTGTAAGATTTCCGCTGCAGGCCCTTTCAATGCCGCGAACAGTGCAGCAACTATATCTTCCGCATTCCAGTTGTTCACTGCTGCGGTCTTCTCAAACTGTAGCTTGAAGACCTGGAAAGGAACAGAACCATCAAAGGATGGTGTTTTTACCTTTGGATTACTCGTTGAAACTGCTCTATACGTCCTCTCAAAGCATCCACCTTGGCCTCGATTTTTTTCTCAAACTGTAAAATTTTTGTATCTTGCGCCTCCAACTTCGAGGAAATACGTCCTTCTTGTTCTTCCAGTTGACCAGAGATCTGCGATGATATCTTTGCTGAAATTTGCGCCGACATTTCGAATATTCGTGCCTCTTGTGCTTCAATCTTCGCTGATATACGGTTCTGCTGCGATTCCAGCTGAGTTTCCATCTTGGATGTAATCTGTGTCGACATTTCTGACATACGCGTTTCTTGTGCTTCAATCTTCGATGTTATTCTGACGACATTTCTTTTACTGTCGATGTTTGTGCAGATATTGTAGCCAAAATCATGTTCAAGTCTGTGCTCTTAACTGTCTGCGTAACTGTCTCTTCCATTTTTGTTGTTTCCTCGCCATCAAGATGAAAGACATACTCTTCCACGTCAATTCCTTATAATTCCATTGCCTGTCGTAGTCGTTCCTGAAGTTCTAGTTTAATGCGGGTTGTATTCAATCTACGGCTTTCCAACTCCTTCTTCAGTTGCTGAATCTTCAATTCACTTAACTTTGGCATGTCCAAGTTGTATTCGAAGTCTTCGGAATTTATTCAACAATTCCTCTTCTGACACCAATTGTAACGAATTTACTGCAATTCCCCTTATTTGCAATCTTCTGCTAACGTTCGTATCGCTAAACTGTTGAACAAATAACTCCAATATTGTATGTTGGAAAAATGGCCTTTATTAAAGTACTTCACAATAACACTTATACTTGTTAACTAGCTTGCTTAATAACGAAACTGAATGATAGCTTAAATGAAACTGATCTCTCGCCTCCATTGTTGTCGCCCTTTTATATTGTCCGACCTCCTCGTTGCATATTTCTAGGCTTTTCTAATTCCAGAACTTACTAGTTAATTATACATTTTTCATATTGCTGATTTTTGATAGCCTTGTAAGTACTTATTATTGTAAAAAATTTTATGAGCTGATAGGCCTTAATTAAATAAAACACAATATTTAAAGTTGTGTTATAGTTTTACTTCGTCAATATTTCGATTTCAGGCTGAAATTTTTTACAATAATAATATAAATTTTTCAGCTACAACTACAGATGTATTATTTTTATAGCTTCTCTCATACCCCATGCGCTTGTATGTGTGAGCGACACTTCCACAATCAGAATTGCATACCTTTAGGAGCATTTCAGATAAGATATCTGCATGTGCTTGTGCGTTGCTCTCAGCTGCGTGTACCTACATATGTGTAGACATAATGATTGATTCGTTTATGTAGATACATAATGATTGATTTATGGATGTGCGTGCAAGGCGCCGCTTAGCATCGGCTTAGAGATGGCAGCACCCCTTAGTTTTGCTAATATTCGTAACAATATGTTTGGGCATTTATTTATTTATTTACTCATCTTGAAATTGTTACATTTCTTACAGACTAATGACATATATAAAGACTTACGCACTAATTTAACATTTGGTTAAGTAACAATTTAAAAGTATTTTTAGAGTAGGAGAAATCAAAAAATGAATAATGTGAGAGCAAGTTACAATCTTTAAGAGCTCTGGAAAGAGGAGCATTTGCAACATAATTAGTTTTTGCCAATCCCACAAAAAAATACGCATTATTTCTTAAGCATATATGTGGACTAGCAAAGAAAATACGTTCTAAAATGTAGGGACAATCAACAGCCCCATGATTTAAATTAATAATAAATATTAGGTAGAGAAAACTTCTCCTGCAGTTCAGAGACTCAAGATAGATAAGCAAACATCTGGATTCATAGGAAGGAAAATAAAGATCAAGATAAAGGGGACAGAGACCGTACTTAATAAATACTTTTTGAATTCTTTTAAGACGATAAATATGACAAGCATAAAACGGCCACCAAATGTATACGGCATATTCCAATCTCGAACGTACGGAAGTAGTATATAGTCATTTTATATGGGTCAGTGAAATCAGAACTGAATCGTCGAACAAAAGCCAACATTGAGTAAGCCTTAGTAAGTAAAGTTTAAATGACTATGAAGAGAAAACTTGGAATCAAAGACCACCACAAGTTCAGTGACCTCGGAAACAGTGCTTAGTTATAAATACGATTTTTTGAAATATCTCGATCCTTGCGCCACCTGGCAGCGATATTTCTATTCATGTATGTATTATGTGTTCCAAATATGAGCCAAATCGGAGCTCAAATACGATTTTTTGAAATATTTCGATCCATGCGCCACCTCTCGTAGTTTTTTTCATATTATTGCATTGCCGTCGGGTTCTGAACTATATTCCAAGTTTCAAGCTTGTAGCTTATCGGGAAATTACTTAAATTTTAATTACAAAATTCGTTCACAACGGCCGTGCAGCCGTGCAGCCGGCTTGTCAAGTGAAGCTAAATAAAACCGTTTAAAAATGCTATCATGTCTCATATTATAAATCCCGTTTACCCATTGTGGTAGGAAGTAGGAATGGGTAAACGGGCAGCAGGCTTGTCAAGTCAAGCTAAATAAAACCGTTTAAAAATGCTATCATGTCTCGTATTATAAATCCCGTTTACCCATTGTGGTAGGAAGTAGGAATGGATAAACGGGATTTATAATATGAGAATTGATAGCATTTTTAAACGGTTTTATTTAGCTTGACTTGACAAGCCGGCTGCACGGCTGCACGGCCGTTGGGAACGAATTTTGTAATTAAAATTTAAGTAACTTCCCGATAAGCTGCAAGCTTGAAACATGGAATATAGTTCAGAACCCGATGACAATGCAATAATATCAAAAAAAGACTCCGATAGGTGGCGCATAGATCGAAATATTTCAAAAAATCGTACTTGTGGTCCGATTTGGCTCATATTTGGAACATCTAATACATACATGAATAGAAAGCGACATATAAAAAAATCGTCCTCAGGTGGCGCAAGTATCGAGATATTCAAAAAAATCCTATTTATTTATTTATTTATTCAATACATTTCTTACAGACTAATAACAATGGTGTACTAAATAAAGCATACCTACTTAAAATAAGAGATTAAAATATTCAAAAAAGCTTGTTTTCCCATGGAAAAATCAGGGGAAATACTTTGAGATAGCATATAAAATTCGCGCATAGATCTTGCCAGAGGAGCAATACTGGCAAATTTAGTTTTGACTTTTTTCCAATAAAAGGGATAGGTGACGCGAAGATTTCGCCTTGGAATGTTAAAAGTAATCCTTTCCAGAAGATAAGGACAATCTATGGTACCATGAATAACATTAAACATGAAAGTCAATGATAAGATTGCCCTACGGGTTTCGAGAGATTGTAGGTCAAGTAGCATAATACGGGATGCATAGCGTGGAATTGAAGTATCAAATTTGAGGGACCGTAAAGCGAAATTAATGAACACCTTTCGAACACGTTCTATTCTTTTTATTAATACCTGTTTATGCGGCCTCCAGATAAAAACTGCATATTCAAGGTGTGAGCGAACAAAAGTTATATACAACACTTTAAGAGTATAAGAGTCTGAGAACTTGGTACAGTTTCGACGAATAAAACCTAGAACAGAGTAGGCCTTAGAAAGGATGAAATCCACATGTTTGTTGAAAGACAGTTTCGGGTCAAAAAAAAACTTTTAAAACATTTCTTTATGTTTAAAGAGAGACGAGAACGAAGACACCATGAATGAACAGCGTTGATATCGCATTGAAGCTTTGCTTCATCAGAGGCATCTTGGACTTTGGCGAATATTTTGAGGTCATCGGCATAAAGTCAAAAAGAAGGAAAAGCAGCTACTAATGTCATTGATGAACAGAACAAAAAGTAGGGGGCCTAAGACGCTCCCTTGCGGTACCCCAGAAGAGGCAATGAAAGGTTGTGAGAACACACCATCAATGGTAACAGCACAACGTCTATCAGTAAGATATGATTTCTTTAGCATAGGTCATCTACGTCGGTTTCAGACGAGTGCTTCAGAGAAGTCAGACCCATATTTATGTCCTCAGCAGACAATTCAAGAGAACCAAAATTTAAGTAAGAGCTAAAGTTCGAAGAAAAGTTTGCAGAAGAGGAATTCTCATCAGTAGAAGAGTTTGCCTTAAAAAAATCAGCAAACAGATTAGCTACCTCATTGGGCCTTTCAGCAAATTTATCCTCGAGAAAAACTGACGTGGAAATAAAAGAACGAAACCGTTTGGATTTGATAAAGATCCAGCAATAGTTCGCATTACTTTTAACGCTGCGCTCAGCATAGCGAATGAAATTCTTGTATAGAAACTTATCTAACCGGTTAAATTTTCCAGCAAAGTATTTATATTTATTATAAAAATAAATATTCCCTGTTGTATGAAATTTTTGTGAAACTTATTTCTCAGATTTTTAATCTTTTTTAAATCTTTAGTGTACCAAGGAATTTTATGTGCCCGTAGAGAAGCAGTAATTAATATTTGAAATTGAGCAAGTAAGGAAGGTTAAGTTCGGGTGTAACCGAACATTACATACTCAGTTGAGAGCTATGATGACAACATAAGGGAAAATAACCATGTAGGAAAATGAACCGAGGGAAACCCTGGAATGTGTTTGTATGACATGTGTATCAAGTGAATGGCATTAAAGAGTATTTTATGAGGGAGTGGGCCATAGTTCTATAGGTGGACGCCATTTAGGGATATAGCCATAAAGGTCGATCAGGGTTGACTGTAGAATGCGTTTGTACGATATGGGTATCAAATGAAAGGTGTTAATGAGTATTTTAAAAGGGAGTAATCCTTAGTTCCATAGGTGGACGCCGTTTCGAGATATCGCCATAAAGGTGGAGCAGGGGCGACCCTAGAATTTGTTTGTACAATATGGGTATCAAAAGAAAGGTGTTAATGAGTATTTTAAAAGGGAGTAATCCTTAGTTCCATAGGTGGACGCCGTTTCGCGATATCGCCATAAAGGTGGGCCAGGGGTGACTCTAGAATTCGTTTGTGCAATATGGGTATCAAACGAAAGGAGTTAATGAGTATTTTAAAAGGGAGTGGGCCTTAGTTCTATAGGTGGACGCCTTTTCGAGGTATCGCAATAAAGGTGGACCAGGGGTGACTCTAGACTTTGTTTGTACGATATGGGTATCAAATGAAAGGTGTTAATGAGTATTTTTAAAAGGGAGTGGGCCTTCGTTCTATAGGTGTTCGCCTTTTCGAGATATCGCCATAAAGGTGGACCAGGGGTGACTTTAGAATATGTTTGTACGATATGGGTATCAAATGAAAGGTGTTAATGAGTATTTTAAAATGGCGTGGGGCTTAGATCTATAGGTGGCCGCCTTTTCGAGATATCGCCATAAAGGTGGACCAGGGGTGACTCTAGAATTAGTTTGTACGATATGGATATCAAATTAAAGGTATTAATGAGAGTTTTAAAAGGGAGTGGTGTGAAGGCGTTTTCCAGATATCGACCAAAATGTGGACCAGGGTGACCCAGAACATCATCTGTTGGATACCGCTAATTTATTTATATATGTAATACCTGTCAAGATTTTAAGGGTTTTTTATTTCGCCCTGCAGAACTTTTTCATTTTCTTCTACTTAATATGGTAGGTGTCACAACCATTTTATAAAGTTTTTTCTAAAGTTATATTTCGCGTCAATAAAACAATCCAATTACCTTACCATGTTTCATCCCTTTTTTCGTATTTGGTATAGAATTATCATTTTATTTTTTCAACTAATGACAAAGTTGAATACTTGGCAGAAATTGTTACATTAGCCGAATTGATATTTGGGCAATGAAATAAGGGTTATGTGCACGAAGATCAAATCGAAGAGTATAAAAGAGCGCAATCTGAGCAATCAGTTTGATTTAAACACGCTATCTGTCGAGAAGTAGTAGTGTTATTGTGAAGTACTTGAATAAACGCCATTTTGCATTATTGAATAGTGGAGTCATTTATTCAACAGTTTAGTGATTCGAACTTTAGTAGAAGGTTGCAAATAAGAGGAGTTGCACTAAATTAATTACAATTGGTGTCAGAAGAGGAATTGTTGAATAAATTCCGAAGACTTCGAATACAACATGGACATGGCAAAGTGGAGTGAATTGAAGATCCAGCAACTGAAGAAGGAGTTGGAAAGCCGTGGATTGAATACAACCGGCAACAAACTCGAACTTCAGGCACGACTACGAGAGGCAATGGAATTAGAGGGAATTAACGTGGAAGAGTATGTCTTTCATCTTGGTGGCGAGGAGACAACAAAAATTGAAGAGAAAAACGAAACATCGCAGACAGTTACCAGCACAGACTTGAACATGATATTGGCTGCAATATCTGCACAAACATCGACAGTGTCATCCCAACTAGAATCGCAGGAGACATGCATAACATCAAAGATTGAAGCACAAGAAATGCGTATTTCAGAAATGTCGACACATTTTACATCAAAGATGGAAACACAACTGAAAGAACAAGAGGCACGCATAACAGTACAAATCGAAGAGCAGGAGACGCGTATATGATCAAAACTCGAAGCGCGAATGGACGAGAAAATAACGCAGTTTGAGGGAAAACATCGAAGCAGAGGTGGATGCTTTGAGAGGTCGTATATAGGAGTTGCAATTAAATCGCCCAGCTATTTCTGCGAGTAATCAAAATGTAAAAACACCATCCTTTGACGGTTCTGTTCCTTTCCAGGTCTTTAAGCTACAGTTTGAAAAGACCGCAGCAGTGAACAACTGGATTGCTGATGATAAAGTTGCTGCACTGTTCATGGCATTGTAGCTGAGATATTACAAACCATTCCAGAGGGCGAACGGAACTGTTCTGAAGCATTGATCGGTGCCCTAGAGAGACGATACGGAACCGCGCATAGGAGACAGATATTCCAAATGGAGTTACTGAACCTCTTCCAGAGGCCTGGTGAAACATTGCAAGAGTTTGCGTCGGATTTTGAAAGGCTGGCACATTTAGCGAATGCGGACGCACCCGTGGAATATACCGAAAGGGTAAAAATCCAGAGCATTAATAACGGAATACGGGATATCGAAACGAAGCGAGCGACATACGCAAACCCAAAACCTACATTCACAGAAACGGCATCACATGCTCTGATTCAGGAAACAGCATCGCTTCTGTGTAAGCCAGTTTCCAAAGCACGCCGTGTGCAAGTAGAAAGGACAGAGTGGACAGACGCAATTTTGGAAGCTTTAAAAGGAACGCAACAAAAGAATAATAGTGTAATCAAATGGTTTAAGTGTGGAAAGCCAGGGCACATTGCACGTCATTGCAGCACCGGCCCTGGTAGTTCCAACTTGGTTGGTTGCAAACGTAAACCTTGAGGAGATAAGCAAGAGCGAGTCAGATGTAAAAATCGAAAACTTGCCCCAGCTGTTGAATGTCCTGTGATATCTGTCTCGCAAATTGGAAGAAAATCGAGTAGTCTTACCGTCAGAGGAAATGTGGATGGCAATGAACGTGTACTGACTGTCGATACGGGCGCATCTCATTCCTTGATCCGATCTGATTTGGTCAACGTGAGAGTAAAGCCATTACCTGGAGCAAGATTGCGTACGATTACTGGCGTGTATAACCAAGCCCTGGGAGAAGTGGTATGTGAAGTCTCAATTGGGGAGGTCATAGTTCTACACAAGTTCGTTGTGGCGGAGATCGTTGATGAAGTCATATTGCCAGTGGACTTCTTAGTTGACCATGACATCAAGATTGATATGCGGAGAAAGATTATGCGCTATGAAAACAAGGATGTGCCACTTAACTTCAGTTTGGAGGAAGGGTTCAGCATTAAGCGTGTGCTGGTGGAGGAGATTCGACAGAGACCACAAAAGTCAAGGAAAGTAGATCGGGCAAAGGTTGATGGAACGAACGGGCCAAACAAATCAAAACCGAAGGTATCTGCGAGATAAACACTGGCATTGGAAAACCCTAATGGATGCACTAAAACGAACGAAATAATTTCCCAGAAAGAATGCAAATGTGGTTTCAAGCCAGGGCGCACTACTGTTGGGAAATATCGGAACGATACTGATTATAAGAAGCCAATCCGTCAAGAGCAAGCTCTACAAAGTAGTTCATTGGCCAAACAACAGAGTTCGAGGGAACGAAAAGGATAATGAGAGGTAAGATGAAACGCAGGTACGATGAGAACAATAATTCGGAAGGTTTCTTGGAGGGAGATTTGGTACTGTTATATAACCCTCACCGGAGGAAAGGCGTTCCATCCAAATTTCAGTGCAGTTGGGAAGGCCCGTACAAAGTTGTGAAGAAGATTAGTGTTACCATCTACCGCATACAAAGCCTTGGGGAACCACGAAATAGAAGGGTGGTTCATTTGGAGATGCTAGCGGCGTTTAGATCAGGAAATTTGTCTGATCGGGACGATCAGACTTAGGTGGAGGGCAGTGTGGCGAATATTAGCAACACTAAGGGATACTATCATCTCTAAGCCGATACTAAGCAGTGACTTTTATGCACATCAACAGATCAATCATTATGTCTACCCATATGTCCATACACGCAGCGGAGAGTAACGCACAAACACATGCATATATCTTAGATACTCCCAAAAGTATGCAATAATTTGTGCAATTATCACTCACATATACACGCGCATGGGCTATGAGAGAAGCTATGAAATAGTGCATCTGTAGTTATAGCTGAGAAATTTATAGCTTGTAAACGAAAAGTAAATTCTATAAATATGGAACGAGGAAATCGAAGAGTATAAAAGAGCGCAATGTGAGCAATCTGCAATCACTTTGATATAAGCACGCTATCTGTCGAGAAGTAGTAGTGTTATTGTGAAGTACTTGAATAAAGGTCATTTTGCATTATTGAATAGTGGAGTCATTTATTCAAGAGTTTAGTGATTCGAACGTTAGCAGAAGGTTGCAAATAAGAGCAATTGCACTAAATTCGTTACAGTATGTTCCAACAAAAACTGTAACTAAAGGTCAACGTATGAGAATTATATTTGATGGCCAAACGTCAAACGACGTTTTATGACTTCCCTAGAGTCAAAAGCCAAAGTAATCAGCAAACATTCATGTTCATTGACTACAATTTTGTGGGGTTATTCATATTAGCCAGCTTTTGAATAATCCATTCACTATTACTTTGTGGTGTTATTCATACTATTTAGTATTTGAATAATTTATTCGACTAGAATTTCGTCTGTCGGACTCTAGGAAATGCGTGAGTGCTTTCTGTAGCCAATTTGCAATGCACAATTCAGTTGACAATGCTAGATATCGTCCAAATCAACGGGCACATAAACACATGCATGACGAGTCGAGCCTCACCGTTAGCTCAACAGAGGTTAAAGGAGCCATTGAAAAGGCCTAGCATTCCATATAAATAGTCCCAGACGGAAAACCTATGCCGATGCCAAAACACCTTGGCCATGAGGGCATCAGCACCCAAGCACATTTTTTCGAATTGTCGGTTAAAGCCGTTGCCATTCCAGAATAATAGAGAATGGTAAGTATAAACCCACTACCAAAGACCGGAAATCCAGCCAGTATCTACCGATATTATTCCTTTAGTCAGTAACAAAAACGTTGAAAGCAGTTATGATTCCCTCAATTAAATGAAATTCTTCGGTTATACAGCCATCAGCATGACTTCCCTAAAGTGCATATCACTACAACCATTCTGAACTCCATTAACACTCATCATAGGGCGGTGCTAGTGCAGCTTGGCCTGTTCTGATACAGTCAACCACGACTGGTTCGTTCATTCTCCGTTAGACAGATAGATAATTTATTGAGGATATGGTCCGCCGTTTCTGCTGATCGATCACAAAATCGGCATGTGTTATTCCGTTATTTTTTGGTTTTTATATATATGTACGTATTTTTATTAAAATTTATTCCAAAGTATAATGTATTGAAGAGATAAATTTTATAGTTATATATGTGTATATGTACATACTTTTTATATATATGAAATATAATGAATAAAATGAATTTGGGCTAATTTATCAATTTTCAAGTAATTTTTCAACCCGACTGGGATTAGTATATTAACTAGTAGGATGCTGATGCAAATATCGACTAGTATGTCAACTGGTGTTACAATGATACATAGACTGAGTAGTATGCCAACTGGTATATTGATGTTGAATTTACTAACTAGTATGTCCACTGGTATGATATTGATGTACATATAAGTTAAGAGACCCACTCCTGGGGCTCTAAAAAGGATAAAGGATGAGGCCGCCACGGCCCCTTTGTTTCCCTGTAAGTAAATAAAACAACAGATTTCAAGTTTCTTAATAGTATAATTACCATGAGTAGTCCAGCGTAACCAAAAACAGAATGAAAATCTCAAACAACTAATGCTAAAACTAAACCTAAAATTTTCATTGACTTAATTATTAATTGCTGATGAGGCGCTTCCCATGAATTGCAATTTCGTTACCTGAAGCAAACCGATATTGCTTGCAGTGCAGATCGTTAACTTAAAGAAATTCGATATTGCTTACAGCGCAGATTGTTTACCTGCGCTGGCTTGCGCGCGTGTGGGAAAGTGCGTCGTCAGCTTATTCTCACTAATAAGCATATTAACCCTCGTCTTAACTATAAATATTGATGTGTCGCTAAGCATTCCGACGACTTCATTGTTTCCTGGTTCAAAGTGGCATTTCGCATCACCACCTCTTATCAATCTTGCCAGGCATTCTTCTTCGGGCAGCCTTACTAAGGATTCGGGAGAGCAGATAGATGCTAATTGAAAGGCAATCTGAATTTAGGCCAAAGGCTTCCTCTTCATTTATCAGTACTTTCGATATGTTGTCCCGATATGATAGCTGCTCGAGTAAGGAGTCGATAGCTCTGTGGTTTAACCTTTGGCATTGAGAGCACATAAAGGAGTATTGTGACGTTAGAATACACAGATGCCGAACCGTATTCTATAGCCTTCATAACGTTTTGGTATAAGAGTTTGGATTTCGGTTCGATCGAGCAAGTTTGTATTTATAACACCCGATTTTGCCATTTGGCATGTCTGTACGATTTCTGTTACTTGTTCTTCTAGGATCAAGACGTTACTAAAATCGAATCGTTCGAGGTTTTCCTCGCTAATGTTTTTCGATATCGAGTTGATGTTTGCCATTATTTCATTTCCCTATAGCTATGCGAGTAACGCTAAATAGCTTTTCATTGACTAGGTACTGATGGTTATTGTTTGCTATGACTTCATTCATATTCGCCAATATGAACTTCCAATCTGCCGCATCTGGGGAGCCGGCAATCCATTTCCAGGCGGACCGAATCCAGTTAATAGACCGAGCCTTCCTTGATCTATTTATCTGAAGTTCATCAATGCGAAGCCGCGTTTGGTTTGGGTGAAATTATAGCACAGCACGCACTGCCTCACTCTGCGCTGACTCTCGCAGTTCTTCCAGTGCTGTTCCAAAATAGCTAAGATCGATAATTTGAATTAGACTGAAGAGTCCGTTCAGGATCCATCCACGCCCATGTTCTATAGTTACCAACGGTGAGTCATAGCCGTAAATGTTCAGGCCACAAATTAAAATGCCAAGTGTTTTTAGTTTAGGGGACTGTAATTTGAATTTTTAAATTTTTCATGACTACAAATATTCTTCCTTTTTTCTGGTTTTTAACAAAATTTTTCCTACGATTTAAGTAACAAAATTTTCCATTATTATAATTATTATTATTATTTTTTTTGTTCTATCACGGCTATTATGCGTCTAGAACTTTTCACCGACGAGGAAAGTAGAGGAGGAAAAAAAAAATGTTGAATTTTTCATTGCAAGGATACAATTAGAACTGTTTTAATTAGAGTTAATTTTTCTGTTATTCTTCATTTGAGTTTATAATATGCAAAACGCTTTGGGAAACCGGAAAAAATGTTTTTTGAGGACACGAACACATTGTTCCACCTTATGATGCTCTACCCATTACAAGTACAGAAAGTATAAAATTTTTTATGTTCCTTTGTTTCTTCTTTATTTCTTATTTTTTGTTCCTTAACCATACAAATTCATTCAATCGTTTCATTTATACAATTTTACCGTCCCCGATTTTTGTGTATTTTGGCAAAGACCAAAAGACATTGTATTTTGGGGTTAGTCATGTAGTCTTCTCCAGATGCCCCATAAGGGTATATCTTATAACAAAAAAAGTTTTGGGTCATTTCTTTCATTTTTTTGTTGGGCCTCTTTACTTGTGGACAAAAAAAATTCTTGGGCAATTTCTTTAAAAATTATTGTTTTTTTTTTTTGTTCTCTTTTTTTATTTTGGGCCATTTCTTGAAATAAATTTTTCTGTTGGCCTCTTTATTAGTTAGTTTTTCTGCCTGGAAAGAAATTTTTATTTTTTTCGCCAAGCGACTTTGCGTAATTGTCATTGTGTTTGTTGTTTGTTTGCTTCGAGGATTCTCGTAGGCTTCCTGCCTGTTTTGTTTGCAGTTCTCTGCATTTTATTTATTGCTCGGTTATTGCCAAATGGTTTTATATTGTTGCCAAAGCCATTGATTACTTTCTATTATTGATTTTATATAGGGGGGGTTAAAGGATTTCTTACTTGTGCTTTGTAAATTTTTTTCTCGGTGCTTGTCACTAGCGTTACCCTTCCCTACGACTTCCTTTTTATAGATCGCCTTTTGTTTTCCCTTTGTCTGTTTGTCCCTTACATAGATTTCATCTCCTGGCTGGAATTTCCTGGGTCCCTTCCTTTTCCTGTTTGCCCGTGAATTTCTCAATTCCTGATTTTTCCTTATCTGTTCCCTAATTTCTTTATGAACCCTTGTCTTGAAGTCAGATAACATTTGGCTTTCTCTTCGTGACCGAATGTACTGTTGTATTTTAGCGGTTTACTGCTATGTAGACCAACTCCTTTGGTCTAGTATTGCGAATTTCTTCTTTGAGGCATCGGAAAATTTCTATCAGGGTTGAATGAAATTTCTCAATCTGGCCGTTTACCTCACTTCTTTGGATTGGTGTTTGGTAAAATTTTATTCCCAAGCCCCTGATATAGTTGCAAGCTTAGGGGTCATGAATCCCCTTTCATTGTCCATCAGTATCATTTTGGGGGTTGTGAAAGAGTGTATTGCCTTAGCCAATTTAGACCGAAGAGTAACTGCTGAGCGCTTTTTTATGTGGAACAGTTTTGCAAACTTTGAAAATTTATCTTTATAGGATAAAAACTTTTCGCCTTGGATTTCTAAGATATCCAGATGTACTATCTCACATGGATATTTGGGGATAGGTGTGTCCTTCATAGGCGGCACCGCGGCATGCCTATCGTATTGTTACGAATATTGGCAACACTAAGGGGTACTGCCATCTCTAAGCGGATGCTAAGCAGTGACTGTACGCACATCAATAATTCAATCATTATGTCTACACATATGTACGTACACGCAGCGGAGATGAGATGCCCAAACACATGCAGTCATCTTATTGAGATGCTGCTAAATATAGGCAATTATAATTGTGGAAGTGTCGCTCACACATACAAGCACATGGGGTGTGAGAGAAGCTATACAAATTATACATCTGTTGTCGTAGCTGAGAAACCAACTAGTAAGTTCTGGAATGGAAAAGCCTAGAAGTATGCAACTAGGAAATCAAAGAGTATAAAAATGCGCGAACAGTAGAGGCGAGAATTCAGTTTCATTTGAGCTATCAATCAGTTTGGTTATTAAGCCAGCTAGTTGCAAAGTATAAGTGTTATTGTGAAGTACTTTAATAAAGGCTATTTTTCCATTATTCAATATTGGAGTTATTTATTTAACAGTTTAGTGATTCGAACTTAGCAGAAGGGCAAATAAAAGGATTTGCAGTAAATTCGTTACAATTGGTGTCAGAAGAGGAATTGTTGAATAAATTCCGAAGATTTCGAATACAACTTGGACATGGCAAAGTTAAGTGAATTGAAGATCCCGCAACTGAAGAAGGAGTTGGAGAGCCGTGGATTGAATACAAACGGCATTAAACTCGAACTTCAGACACGACTACGAGAGGCAATGGAATTAGAAGGAATTGACGTGGAAGAGTATGCCTTTCATCTTGATGGCGATGAGACAACAAAATTGGAGGAGAAAAATGAAACACCGCAGACATTGGCGAACACAGACTTGAACATGATATTGGCTGCAATATCGGCACAAATGTCCGAAATGTCATCACAAATATCCACCAACATGTCATCACAACTGGAAGAACAAAAGACAAATATAACATCCCAACTGGAATCACGTATAGCATCCCAACTGGGGTCACAGGAGACACGTATTACATCCAAGATGGAAACTCAACTGGCATAACAGAAGACATATATGGTATCCCAAATGGAATCACAGGAGACACGTATATCCGAAATGTCGTCACAAATAGCATCCAGGATTGAAGCACAGGAGGCACGTATATCCGAAATGTCGGGACAAATTTCAGCACAGGTATCATCGCAGATCTCTGTACAACTAGAAGCCCGTATGGACGAAAAAATAATGCAGTTTGAAAACAAAATCGAGGCTGAGGTAGATGCTTTAAAAGGTCGTATACAGGAGCTGCAACTAAATCGCCCAGTTATTTCAGCAAGCAATACGAAGGTAAAAACATCATCCTTTGACGGTTCTGTTCCTTTCCAGGTCTTTAAGCTACAGTTTGAGAAGACCGCAGCAGTTAACAACTGGAATGTGGAAGATAAAGTTGTCGCACTCTTCGTAGCATTGAAAGGACCAGCTGCCGTAATCTTACAGACTATTCCAGAGTACGAACGGAACAGTTATGACGCATTGATGGCTGCTGTAGAACGGCGATACGGAAGCGAACACAGGAAACAGATATTTCAAATAGAATTGCAAAACCGTTACCAAAAAGCTAATTAAACTTTGCAAGAGTTTGCTTCGGATGTTGAAAGATTGGCTCATTTGGCAAATGCGGACGCACCCGTGGAATACACTGAAAGGGTAAAAATCCAGAGCTTCATAAATGGCATACGAGATGTGGAAACGAAGCGGGCTACATATGCGAATCCAAAACTAACATTTGCTGAAACGGTATCCCACGCACTGACTCAAGAAACAGCATCACTTTTGAGTAAGCCCGCATACAAAGCTCATCGCGTGGAAGTGGAAAGGCCAGTCTGGGTAGACACAATTTTGGAAGCATTAAAAGGAACGCAGGAGAAAAACGATGGTGCCATCAAATGCTTTAAGTGTGGGAAGCCAGGGCACATTGCACGTTATTGCAGTACCAATCCTAACAATTCCAGCAATATGGGTGGCCGTAAACGCAGAGCTGAAGGAGACGAGCAAATCTCCAAATCCACTCAATCGCTAAACTAAAGCGAGTCAGCCGCAAGGTGCGACAGCTGGCTCCCTCAATTGAATGCCCCATAATCTCTATCTCGCAAATTGGAAGAAGGTCAAGCAATTTTACTGTCGGAGGACATGTGGATGGAAAGGAACGTTTACTGACTGTAGATACGGGTGCATTCCATCATTCGATAAGATTTAGTCAACAAGGAGATAAGACCATTGCTTGGAGCAAGATTACGTACAGCCACGGGAGAGGAAACCCAGGTAATGGGAGAAGTAGAATGTGAAGTAGCAATTAGGAATGTCACAGTACTACACAATTTTATAGTGGCAGGTATTGTTGATGAAATCATAATTGGAGTGGACTTCTTAATCAACCAAGGCATCAAGATCGATATGCAAAGCAAGAAAATGGACGTATTCCGGTAAGAGTACTCAATGAGTTCAAGTCACCATTCAATTTGACCAAAGGAGCTATTTTGGGAAGATGCCAAGAGGCCGAAATAGTTATTAAATGTGAACAGCTCCAGGAACACGTTTCATCTAGTAATACTGATCTTTCAAATAACATCACGGCATGGACGCAGGGGCTAGAGGAAGCCTATCAGAGTAAGGCAAAACAACTGTTCCTGAAGTACGCGAACATATTTGACCAGGATGGTTCCAAACCAGGCCGCACGAATGTTGTGAAACATCAAATTGATACGGGCGAAGCGGGAAGTTGGGAGTTAAATCATACAAGAAATGAGCGACAGCGGCGTCATCGAACCATCAGCTAGTCCATGGAGCTCACCGGTAGTACTTGTAAAGAAGAAGGATGGAAAAATGAGGTTTTGCGTGGACTACCGGAAGTTGAATGACGTTACGAAAAAGGATAGCTACTCATTGCCAAGAATTGACGACACTCTGGACTCGCTATCTGGTACGAAATGGTTTTCCACACTGGACTTGAAAAGCGGCTATTGGCAAGTTGAGGTGAAGGAGCAAGATACAGAGAAAACAGCCTTCAGTGTCGGTGATGGTCTGTGGCAATTTACAGTGATGCCTTTTGGACTTTGTAATGCACCAGCTACTTTTGAGAGACTCATGGACCAGGTACTGAAAGGACTACATTGGAAAACATGCTTGGTATACCTGGACGACATCATCGTATTGGGTAAGAACTTTGATGAACATCTTAAGAATTTGGAGGAAGTTTTCCAGAGAATAGCTGGCGCTGGTCTGAAGTTAAGTCCCAAAAAGTGTGCGCTGTTTAAAAAGGAAGTCAATTATTTGGGTCACAAGGTAACGACAGAGGGCATCTGCACTGCGAACGAAAAAATAGAGGCTGTAAAGGATTGGCCAACACCACAGAACCTACATGAATTGAGAAGTTTCCTTGGGCTGTGCACATATTACCGCCGATTTGTACCAAATTTTTCCAGCGTAGCCCATAGCCTCCATGAGCTTACATGAAAAAACAAAGCTTTTGAATGGAAGAAGGAGCAAGAAGTGGCTTTCCAAACATTGAAGGAGCGTCTGTGCACTGCCCCAATGTTAGCATATCCGATTCCAGGAGCACCATTTATTCTAGACAGATGCGAGTGGATATGCTATAGGAGGCGTTTTATCACAACTGGTCGATGGACAAGAGAAGGTAGTTGCATATTACAGCCGTTCGATTGGAAAACCAGAGAGGAACTACTGTGTTACGCGGAGAGAGCTGTTGGCATTGGTAGAGTGCATTAAACATTTTCACAAATACATCTACCGACAGCGATTCCGTGTCAGGACAGATCACGGAGTGTTGAAATGGCGTCTGCAGTTCCATAATCCGGAAGGACAATTGGCACGGTGGATCGAGCGACTACAAAGCTATGACTTTTCCATTGAGCATCGAAAAGGTAGTACCCATGGAAATGCCGATGCAAAGTCACGAAGACCATGTAGTTTGGAATGCAAGCACAGTTCAAAGGCCGAGGCTGAAGAGGACATTATAGATGTCCGGCTAATGACTATAACGTGTACGGATGAATGGGACAAGGAACAACTAAGAAAGTGTCAGCTAGAAGATACAGATCTGTCACATGTTATGCAAGGGCTCGAACGAAACGAAAGACCAAAACAGAGAGGAGATGTCAGCAGAGAGTCCCATTGCGAAGTCATATTGGGTACAGTGGAACAGTTTAGAATTGATATCCGGTTGCTTGCATCGAGTATGGGAGAGGAGGATGGTCAATGCAAGAAGAAACTGATAGTTGTTCCCATAAAGAGGGTTCCTGACGTTCTCAGCGAGCTGCATAATCGTCCAAGTGGAGGTCATCTTGGAATCACGAAGACACTCGAGAAAATTAAGCAGAGATTCTATTGGGTTGGTTGCCGTCAGTCGGTCACCGAGTGGATTGCCAATTGCGAGGTATGCAACAGAGCGAAAGGGCCCAAAACCCGAAGTCATGGCCAGATGAAGCAGTATATTTCAGGTGCACCATTTGAAATATGGGATAGATGCAGATGTGGAGAGGAATGTCAAGAAATCCACTGGTGTCTTGGAAGAAGAGCTGAGAGAGATACACGATCTGGTAAGGCAACGAGCAAAGATTATGAGTGACAAGATGAAAGCGAGGTACGATAAAGCAATTAATTCGGAAGTGTTTCAGGAAGGAGATTTGGTGCTGCTATACAACCCACAACGAAAAAAAGGTTTGTCCCCGAAATTGCAGTGTAACTGGGAAGGCCCATAGAAAGTTGTAGAACGGATCAACGATGTAGTGTACCGCACACAAACCATTGGCAAACCACGAACCAAAATGAAAGTGGTTCATTTGGAGAGGCTAGCAGCGGTTAGATCGAGAGATTTGTCTGATCGGGACGATCAGACTTAGGTGGAGGGCAGTGTTACGAATATTTGCAACACTAAGGTGTACTGCCATCTCTAAGCCGATGCTAAGCAGTGACTGTATGCACATCAATAATTCAATCATTATGTCTACACATATGTACGTACACGCAGCGGAGATGAGATGCCCAAACACATGCAGTCATCTTATTGAGATGCTCCTAAATGTAGGCAATTATAATTGTGGAAGTGTCGGTCACACATACAAGCGCATGGGGTGTGAGAGAAGCTATACAAATTATACATCTGTTGTCGTAGCTGAGAAGCCAACTAGTAAGTTCTGGAATGGAAAAGCCTAGAAGTATGCAACTAGGAAATCAAAGAGTATAAAAATGCGAGAACAGTAGAGGCGAGAATTCACTTTCATTTGAGCTATCAATCAGTTTGGTTATTAACCCAGCTAGTTGCAAAGTATAAGTGTTATTGTGAAGTGATTTAATAAAGTCCATTTTTCCATTATTCAATATTGGAGTTATTTATTTAACAGTTTAGTGATTGGAACTTAGCAGAAGGGCAAATAAGAGGATTTGCAGTAAAATCGTTACAGTATTTATTCGCCCCGCAAATTTCGCAAGTGTCAGCGAACTGTTTTATTCGACTCGCCATTTTCGGAAAATAGTATCTTTCCAAGATTCGCTTCTTATTTTCCTTAGGGTTTCTATGAGCCCTCCTATGCTCGGACTCTTTTATTCCGCAAATTCTATCCTGGTTGGCCACATCTTCGACTACCACTCAAAGGGTATCCTGATTTTGTACAAAAGGAAATGCTCTAAATCAACTTCTTGTAGAAGACATAAACGGTTTTCTGGAATCTGTATTCCATTTATCAGCGATGGATTCAGGCGTTCTTTTAAAGTCTCGACTAAACTGGGTTTTTCAATGGCGGGAAACCTAACGTAGTGACGAGTGAAACCCGCATGCGGGTTTCTCGAACAAGTTATTGCACTACCCTCTGTAAAGATAATCTGGTTTCGGAAAACGTTTAAAGGAGCCTTCACGTGTGGTATAAGATCTGACGAATCTTGGTCCGCACTGTGAACCGTCCCTTCCTCTCTTCCGGCTTCCGCTAATACGTCGCTGGTTTCCGACGGTGCTGTTAATGGTTTGCCTGACATGGAATTCTGGAGAGAGCATCTGCCACAACATTTGATTTACCAGGAGTGTAAATCAATTCGTGGTTATACTCTTCAATTCTAGCCTTCTCTCTTCTATGGGTGGACGCCTTTTCGAAATATCGATATAAACGTGGACCAGGGGTGATTCTAGAATTTGTTTGTACGATATGGGTATCAAATGAAAGGTGTTAATGAGTATTTTAAAAAGGAGTGGGCCTTAGTTTTATAGGTGGACTCCTTTTCGAGATATCGCCATAAAGATGGACCAGGGATGACTCTAGAATGCGTTTATACAATATGGGTATCAAACGAAAGGTGTTAATGAGTATTTTAAAAGGGAGTGAGCCTTAGTTCTATAGGTGGACGCCTTTTCGGGATATCGTTTTAAAGGTGGACCAGGGTTGACTCTAGAATGCGTTTGTACATTATGAGTATCAAACGAAAGGTGATACTGAGTATTTTAAAAGGGGTGGGCCTTAGTTCTATAGGTGGACGCCTTTTCGATATATCGCCATAAAGGTGGACCAGTGGTGGCTCTATAATGTGTTTGTACAATATGGGTGTCAAATTAAAGGTATTAATAACAATTTTAAAAGGGAGTGGTGGTAGTTGTATATGTGAAAGCGTTTTCGAGATTTCGACCAAAATGTGGACCAGGGTGATCCACAACATCATCTGTCGGGTACCGCTTATTTATTTATATATGTAATACCGCGAACAGTATTCCTGCGATGATTCCAAGGGCTTTAGATTTCGCCCTGCAGAACTTTTTCATTTTCTTCTACTTAATAATAGCAGGTGTCACACCCATTTTACAAAGTTTTTTTCTAAAGTTATATTTTGCGTCAATAAACCAATGAAATTACCATGTTTCATCCCTTTTTTCGTATTTGGTATAGAATTATGGCATTTTTTACATTTTTCGTAATTTTCGAAATCAAAAAAGTGGGCGTGGTCATAGTCGGATTTCGGCCATTTTCCATACCAATACAAAGTGTGCTCAGATAATTATGTGAACTGAGTTTAGTAAAGATATATCGATTTTTGCTCAAGTTATCGTGTTAACGGCCGAGCGGAAGGACAGACGATCTACTGTGTATAAAAACTGGGCATGGCTTCAACCGATTTCGCCCTTTTTCACAGAAAACAGTTATCGTCCTAGAATATAAGCGCCTACCAAATTTCACAAGGATTGGTAAATATTTGTTCGACTTATGGCATTAAATGTATCCTAGACAAATCAAATGAAAAAGGGCGGAGCCACGCCCATTTTGAAATTTTCTTTTGTTTTTGTATTTTGTTGCACCATATCATTACTGGAGGTGAATGTTGGCATAATTTACTTATATACTGTAAAGATATTAAATTTTTTGTAAAAATTTCACTTTAAAAAAATTTTTTTTTTAAGTGGGCGTGGTCGTTCTCCGATTTTACTAATTGTTATAAAGCATACATATAGTAATACAAATAACGTTCCTACCAAATTTCATCATGATATCTTCAACGACTGACAAATTACAGCTTGCAAAACTTCTAAATTACCTTCTTTTAAAAGTGGGCGGTGCCACGCCCATTGTCCAAAATTTTACTGCGTCATAAGTTCAGCCCACTTACCAAGTTTCATCGCTTTATCCGTCTTTGGTAATGAATTATCGCACTTTTTCGATTTTTCGAAATTTTCGATATCGAAAAAGTGGGCGTGGTTATAGTCCGATATCGTTCATTTTAAATAGCGATCTGAGATGAGTACACAGGAACCTACATACCAAATTTCGTCAAGATACCTCAAAATTTACTCAAGTTATCGTGTTAACGGGCGGACGGACGGACGGACGGACGGACATGGCTCAATCAAATTTTTTTTCGGTACTGATGATTTTGATATATGGAAGTCTATATCTATCTCGATTCCTTTATACCTGTACAACCAACCGTTATCCAATCAAAGTTAATATACTCTGTGAGCTCTGCTCAACTGAGTATAAAAAAGTATTTTCGATGTCAGCTTAACACGGACTTTGCATCACCCAGTACACCAAGTTATTAAAACAAAACACTAAAAACAAGTAAGGAAGGTTAAGTTCGGGTGTAACCGAATATTACATACTCAGTTGAGAGCTATGGTGGCAACATAAGGGAAAATAACCATGTAGGAAAATGAACCGAGGGTAACCCTGGAATGTGTTTGTATGACATGTGTATAAAATGAAAGGCATTAAAGATTATTTTATGAGGGAGTGGGCCATAGTTCTATAGGTGGACGCCATTTATGGATATAGCCATAAAGGTGGATCAGGGTTGACTCTAGAATGCGTTTGTACGTTATGGGTATCAAATGAAAGATGCTAATGAGAATTTTAAAAGGGAGTAATCCTTAGTTCCATAGGTGGACGCCGTTTCGAGATATCGCCACAAAGGTGGACCAGGGGTGACCCTAGAATTTGTTTGTACAATATGGGCATCAAACGAATGGTGTTAATGAGTATTTTAAAAGGGAGTGGGCCTTAGTTCTATAGGTGGATGCCGTTTCGAAATATCGCCATAAAGGTGGACCAGTGGTGACTCTAGAATGTGTTTGTACGATATGGGTATCAAATTAAAGGTATTAATGAGGGTTTTGAAAGGGAGTGGTGGTTGTTGTATAGGTGGTCGCCTTTTCGAGATATCGCCATAAAGGTGGGCCAGGGGTGACTCTAGAATGCGTTTGTACGATATGGGTATCAAATGAAAGGTGTTAATGAGTATTTTAAAAGGGAGTAATCCTTAGTTCCATAGGTGGAAGCCGTTTCGAGATATCGCCATAAAGGTGGGCCAGGGGTGACCCTAGAATTTATTTGTACAATATGGGCATCAAACGAAAGGTGTTAATGAGAATTTTAAAAGGGAGTGGTGGTTGTTGTTTAGGTGGTCGCCTTTTCGAGATATCGCCATAAAGGTGGGCCAGGGGTGACTCTAGAATGCGTTTGTACGATATGGGTATCAAATGAAAGGTGTTAATGAGTATTTTAAAAGGGAGTAATCCTTAGTTCCATAGGTGGAAGCCGTTTCGAGATATCGCCATAAAGGTGGACCAGGGGTTACCCTAGAATTTGTTTGTACAATATGGGCATCAAACGAATGGTGTTAATGAGTATTTTAAAAGGGAGTGGGCCTTAGTTCTATAGGTGGATGCCGTTTCGAAATATCGCCATAAAGGTGGACCAGTGGTGACTCTAGAATGTGTTTGTACGATATGGGTATCAAATTAAAAGTATTAATGAGGGTTTTGAAAGGGAGTGGTGGTTGTTGTATAGGTGGACGCCATTTCGAGATATCGCCATAAAGGTGGACCAGGGGTGACCGTAGAATTTGTTTGTACAATATGGGTATCAAAAGAAAGGTATTAATGAGTATTTTAAAAGTGAGTAATCCTTAGTTCCATAGGCGGACGCCGTTTCGAGATATCGCCATAAAGGTGGACCAGGTGTGACCCTAGAATTTGTTTGTACAATATGGGCATCAAACGAAAGGTGTTAATGAGTATTTTAAAAGGGAGTGGGCCTTAGTTCTATAGGTGGACGCCGTTTCGAAATATCGCCATAAAGGTGGACCAGGGGTGACTCTAGAATGTATTTGTACGATATGGGTATCAAATTAAAGGTATTAATCAGAGTTTTAAAAGGGAGTGGTGGTTGTTGTATAGGTGGTCGTATTTTCGAGATATCGCCATAAAGGTGGACCAGGGGTGACCCTAGAATTTGTTTGTACAATATGGGTATCAAAAGAAAGGTGTGAATGAGTATTTTAAAAGGGAGTAATCCTTAGTTCCATAGGTGGACGCCGTTTCGAGATATCGCCATAAAGGTGGAGCAGGGGTGGCCCTACAATTTGTTTGTACGATATGAGTATCAAAATAAAGGTGTTAATGAGTATTTTAAAAGGGAGTAATCCTTAGTTCCATATGTGGACGCCGTTTCGAGATATCGCCATAAAGGTGGGCCAGGGGTGACTCTAGAATTCGTTTGTGCAATATGGGTATCAAACGAAAGGAGTTAATGAGTATTTTAAAAGGGAGTGCGCCTTAGTTCTATAGGTGGACGCCTTTTCGAGGTATCGTAATAAGGGTGGACCAGGGGGACTCTAGACTTTGTTTGTACGATATGGGTATCAAATGAAAGGTGCTAATGAGTATTTTTAAAAGGGAGTGAGCCTTCGTTCTATAGGTGTTCGCCTTTTCGAGATATCGCCATAAAGGTGGACCAGGGGTGACTCTAGAATGAGTTTGTACGATATAGGTATCAAATTAAAGGTATTAATGAGAGTTTTAAAAGGGAGTGGTGTGAAGGCGTTTTCCAGATATCGACCAAAATGTAGACCAGGGTGACCCAGAACATCATCTGATGGATACCGCTAATTTATTTATATATGTAATACCTGCCAAGATTTTAAGGTTTTTTATTAGCCCTGCAGAACTTTTTCATTTTCTTCTACTTAATATGGTAGGTGTCACAACCATTTTATAAAGTTTTTTCTTAAGTTATATTTCGCGTCAATAAAACAATCCAATTACCTTACCATGTTTCATCCCTTTTTTCGTATTTGGTATAGAATTATGGCATTTTTTTCTTTTTTCGAAAAGTGGGCGTGGTCATAGTCGGATTTCGTTCATTTTTCATATCAAGATAAAGTGAGTTCAAGTAAGCACGTGAACTAAGTTCATTAAAGATATGTCGATTTTTGCTCAAGTTATCGTGTTAACGTCCATGCGGAAGGGCAGACGGACGACTGTGTATAAAAACTGGGCGTGGCATCAACCGATTTCGCCCATTTTCACAGAAAACAGTTAACGACATAAAATCTATGCCCCTACCAAATTTCAAAAGGATTGGTTAATTTTTGTTCGACTTATGGCGTTAAAATTATCCTAGACAAATTAAATGAAAAAGGGCGGAGCCACGCCCATTTTGAAATTTTCTTTTATTTTTGTATTTTGTTGCACCATATCATTACTGGAGTTGAATGTTGACATAATTTACTTATATACTGTAAAGATATAAAATTTTTTGTAAAAATTTTACTTTAAAAAAATTTTTTTTTTAAAAGTGGGCGTGATCCTTCTCCGATTTTGCTAATTTTTATTAAGCGTACATATAGTAATAGGAGTAACGTTCCTGCCAATTTTCATCATGATATCTTCAGCGACTGCCAAATTACAGCTTGCAAAACTTTTAAATTACCTTCTTTTAAAAGTGGGCGGTGCCACGCCCATTGTCCAAAATTTTACTAATTTTCTATTCTGCGTCATAAGTTCAACTCATCTACCAAGTTTCGTCGCTTTAGCTGTCTTTTGTAATGAATTATCGCACTTTTTCCGTTTTTCGAAATTTTCGATATCGAAAAAGTGGGCGTGGTTATAGTCCGATATCGTTCATTTTAAATAGCGATCTGAGATGAGTGCTCAGGAACCTACGTACCAAATTTAATCAAGATACCTCAAAATTTACTCAAGTTATCGTGTTAACGGACGGACGGACGGACGGACATGGCTCAATCAAATTTTTTTTCGATCCTGATTATTTTGATATATGGAAGTCTATATCTATCTCGATTCCTTTATATATGTCCAACCAACCGTTATCTAATCAAACTTAATATACTCTGTGAGCTCTGCTCAACTGAGTATAAAAATGTTATATAAAATATATAAATGCTCACTTTGCATATTTTTTTCAAAAAATTAATAATGAACAATGAATTCAAATAAAATTACCCAAGGCGAACATGTTTTCAAATTGTCCTCAAGTTGTTAAAAAAAGCAAAATACCCAAAAAAGGTGCCGATTGTTTTTATTTTTTTTTTATTTTCAGCAGATGAGGCTTTGTCCTTCGCAAGAACACTCAAAGTGGGGAAGGAAAAACTTTCGCAAGACAGTCGAACTAATGACCATAACGTAGTGGACAGTCGAACTAGTCTGAAAACTGAAGCTACGCGGTCATCCATAATGACCTCTTATATCATAAGGCCGGAAAACAGCAGTAAATCCCAGGTGAAACTACGCTTTGCACGATATATACAGACAAAAGTGTGACCATTTTATGTATCTCTAGTCCTTTTCAGCAGACGCAGCAGTACCAATTTCAAAGACCGGGGTTACGTTTGAAGCCTCTCTGGAGTGAACGAGGGACAATCCCCTCCGCAAAGAGCTACTACTGAAAATTTTTGAACGGTCTGCGAGATCTTGAGGCAAAAACCCCTGATCTTTCCGAAATGGCCAACACGTTGATTTCCTGAAATAAATACAAACAAAACCTTTCCAAAATATTATTTTTTTTAAATAGAAAAATCAAGCTTTTTAAAGTAAGAACACCGGCGTACGCCGGCGCGCCGCCTACGCCGCCGCCGCCGATAAAGTGATTGGCGAAAACCTCTAGTATGTAGACCATCACGGAATGTTTATAAAACGGAAGGATACTTCACAGCAGGATTTTAGAATTTATTTTTATTAATATTATTTCATATGATTGAATCCAGCTTTGGCTTTAGAATTTTTTTAAATGTTTTTTTCAGTGGCAAAACTTTTTTTTTTTTTTGTGGCAAATTTTTAGTTTGAATTCGGGTCCTCACAATTTTAGGATTTCCTGAAAAAATAAAAAAGAGCCCCGATTAGGCTGGTGAAACTTTTACCGTTTTCTTATGTAAACGGCGACATAAACCCAATGGGCGTTTCACCATACATTAGTGATTATAGGTAAAGTTTTGTTCAGGGGAGGCTGTGTTTTTACCCTTTTAAACGCCTTAAATCAGATTGAAGGCAACCTACTTGGGCACAGTTGCTCCACAACGCAATCCCGGACTTGACGCAATCTCCAGTCTTTTCTTATGTATACGCCAGAAGTACCGATAAACACAAAACTGCAGTATGTTGTTATGGCTATACTGGAAATATTGTAGTGGACATTTCCAGTGTGTTCTTATGTGTACCCTGGAAGCCTCCAAAATATGAAGTCGTTCCCAGTGTGTTCTCATGTGCACGCTGGAGATAGCTTCACGCAAGGGGTAAAGTACTGCCGTGTCCTTAAGGGAACAGCAGGGTGCACGCAATATGCAAAATGCTTCAGTTTTATTGCACGGTCGCGGGGTTCGTTAACCACAATTTGGCATTCGATGTGATGAGATCCGTCCTAGGAGTATAGGCATACGAACTCACTCTGCCAACGCGATTGTGCTTTTTAACATTCGGATATGCGATAGCGGGTCATAGGAAGAATCACTGTTTTTAATTTTTTTTCTTCTTTGCGTGTTTCTGTTTATCTTAACTATCGTATTATTCCTGTATTAGCGCTTAAGCTATCAGGATAGGACAGAGTAGAATTATAAAATTGTTTCACTTTACGTCTTTTTTTTCTTAATTTTCGTAATATTCCTGTATTAGCGCCTTGGCTATCAGCATAGGACGTAGTAAAATTATTAAATTTATTGTATGAGGTTTAACCTCTCCTGGGGAGAGGAGCTTTTATACCCTGGAGGGTCCCGAAGGGAATCTCAGAATTAAGCTAATATTATAAACAGGAGGGTCCCCCTAAGGTGGTGAATCCCGGTTTCACAAATATTTGTTATCGGCTGTACAAGCCTTAAATTATTTTTTTAATTTTGTTTAGTTCCTAGTTTTTATTTTATAAACTGGAGGGTCACTCCGAAGGTGTGAACCGCGGTTTATTATCCTTTGGGGAATTTTTTCCAAAAAAGGTTTCTCTTAGGTTCCTCACTGCACACCACACTACACAACTTCTTATTGATTTTTACACTATCACTTTTTCAGGACCTCTTTTTTAAGGAGGTCCTTTTTTCCAGGGACCCACGTGCTAGGCGGTCCCTGCTCGGGTTCCAGTTAAGAGGCGCACTCCTGGGGCTCTAAAAAGGATAAAGGTGGAGGCCGCTCCATGGCCCCTTTTTTTCACGTTTCTTAATGGTATAATTACCATGAGTAGTCCAGCGTAACCAAAAACAGAATGACAATCTCAAACAACTAATGCTAAGACCAAACCTAAAATTTTCATTGACTTAATTATTAATTGCTGATGAGGCGCTTCCCATGAATTGCAATTTCGTTTCCTGAAGCAATACGACATTGCTTGCAGCGCAGATCGTTAACTTGAAGAAATTCGATATTGCTTAGCGCAGATTGTTTACCTGCGCTGGCTGTGCGCGCATGTGGGAAAGTGCGGCGTCAGCTTATTCTCACTAATAAGCATATTAACCCTCGTCTTAACTTATGTAATGATAAGTTTGCCAATTGGTATGATGCTGATGCAGAGACAGGCAATTGATATTCCGTAGGACATCGCAGTGTTAAAAATACCAGTTGCTAATATGAAAAAATTACAGAACTTATACTAGTTGGGATTTTTGGTAAACTAGTATTCTTCTAGTATACAACAAGTTGGTTTGACTGCAGGCTTGAAACAAAATTTGTAAAAAAAATGTGTAATTGAAACTCAAGCTGAGTATATAATGTTCGGTTACACCCGAACTTAGACACCCTTACGTGTTTGTCTTGCTACTGCTGTTGTTTCAGAACATATTTACAACAAATTTAACTAGAAGGCCATGAAAAAAATTATGAAATTCATAATTCAATATTTCGAAATTGTCGCTTATTGTGGTGCTTCTATGCCTTTGTAAAAAATCATGTTGTAATGATAAACATCACAAAAATATTCGCGTAGAATGCAGTATTAATATGTAAATTTCCCAAAATTTAACAAAATATTAAATAAATATAGTTAGCTAGCAAGGCCGGCAAATGTCGTTCTGCCCTAAACTTGGTCTATCTGCATACATTTTAAGAAGCTTTTTTCCGTCTTACTCTGCCCTCCCTCCCCACTTTGTTTTAATCCTTTTATTCACTCCTGCCTCTGCATTTCTCCTTCTCTGCGTCTTTTTTCCCTCTCCGTCTTTTTCCTCAGTTATTCTTTCTTTTCGTTTTGCTTCATTTATTCCTATCTCTCTATCTTCGTCTCACTCTATTTTCTATTCTTTCTCAGTCTCTTTCTTCTTCCCTATAGTTCTTTACATTCTTCTCCATCCCTTATTGCCAGTCCCAGGCGGTGATATATATTTTTTCCAGCCCCATTCCGAGATTTAGTTCCACTCTCAGTCTCAGTCCAAGTCCCAGTCGGTCTCTGGTCCACTTTCAGGCATATTGAACCATGAATACAATTTTTTCGGATGGATCGGTCCCTGGCTCACTTCCCGGAAAAAAACATCGTAAATACTTATTTAGGCAAATGGATACACCTTAAGCAACACCAAAAGAGAATTGGTGAAAAAGCAACATGGAGTTTATGCGTTTGAACTCGAACATTTCATTCTGGACGTATGTACATATTGTAACGAATTTACTGCAATTCCCCTTATTTGCAATCTTCTGCTAACGTTCGTATCGCTAAACTGTTGAACAAATAACTCCAATATTGAATAATGGAAAAATGGCCTTTATTAAAGTACTTCACAATAACACTTATACTTGTTAACTAGCTTGCTAAATAACGAAACTGAATGATAGCTTAAATGAAACTGATCTCTCGCCTCCACTGTTGCCCTTTTATATTGTCCGACCTCCTCGTTGCATATTTCTAGGCTTTTCTAATTCCAGAACTTACTAGTTAATTATACATTTTTCAGCTACAACTACAGATGTATAATTTTTATAGCTTCGCTCATACCCCATGCGCTTGTATGTGTGAGCGACACTTCCACAATCACAATTGCATACCTTTAGGAGCATATCAGATAAGATATCTGCATGTGCTTGTGCGTTGCTCTCAGCTGCGTGTAGGTACCTACATATGTGTGGATATAATGATTGATTCGTTTATGTAGATACATAATGATTGATTTATGGATGTGCATGCAAGGCGCTGCTTAGCATCGGCTTAGAGATGGCAGCACCCCCTATTTTTGCTAATATTCGTAAAACTGCCCTCCATCTAAGTCTGATCGTCCCGATCAGACGAATCTTCCGATCTAAACGCCGCTAGCATCTCCAAATGTACCACTCTTCTACTCCGTGGTTTCCCGGTGGTTTGTCTGAGGTAGATGGTATCACTGATCTTCTTCACAACTTTGAACGGGCCTTCCCAACTGCACCGAATCTTGGATGGAACACCTTTCCGCCGGTGAGGGTTGTATAACAGTACCAAATCTCCCTCCAATAAACCTTCCGAATTAATGTTCTCATCGTACCTGCGTTTCATCTTACTACTCATTCTCCTTGATCGTTCCCTCGCACTCTGTTGTTTGGCCAATGAACTACTTTGTAGAGCTGACTCTTGACGGATTGGCTTCACATACTCAGCATCGTTCCGACGTTTCCCAACAAAAGTGCGCGCTGGCTTGGAACCACCCTTGGATTCTTTCTGGAAAATTCTTTCAGTCGTTTTAGTGCGTCCATTAGGTTTTGTCAATGCCAGTGTTTCTCTCACAGGTACTTTTGATTTCGCTTTATTTGGCCCATTCGATCCATCAACCTTTGCTCGATCTACTTTCCTTGACTTTCGTGGTCTCTTTTGAATCTTCTCCACCAGTACCCGAGTACTGCTGAACCCTTTCTCCAAACTAAAGTTAAGTGGTATATCCTGGTTCTTATAGCGCATAACCTTTCTCCGCATGTCGATCCTGATGTCATGGTCAACTAAGAAGTCCACTCCCAATATGACTTCATCAATAATCTCCGCCACAATGAATTTGTGTAGAACCATGACCTTTCCAATTAATACCTCACATACCACTTCTCCTTTGACTTGGTTACACTCGCCAGTGACCGTACGCAACCTTGCTCCAGGTAACGGTTTTACTCCCCTGTTGACCAAGTCAGATCGCATTAAGGAATGAGATGCGGCCGTATCTACAGTCAGTACACGCTCCTTGCCATCCAGCTTTCCTTCGAAGGCAAGACTGCTCAATTTTCTTCCAATTTGCGACACAGATATCACAGGACATTCAATAACTGGGGAAAGTTTTCGTTCTTTACATCTGACACGCTCTTGCTCATCTCCTCCAGCTTTGCGTTTATGGACACCCACATTGTTGGAACTATTAGGACCAAGATCGCAATGACGTGCAATGTGACCGGGCTTTCCGCATTTGAAGCATTTGATAACTCTTCCACTCCGACTTTGCAATCCTTTCAGCACCTCCAATATTGCGTCTACCCTCTTTGGCCTTTCTACTTCCACGCAATTAGCTTTGTACGCTGGCTTACTCAAAAGTGAGGCTGTTTCCTGAGTCAGTGCATGCGATACCGTTTCAGTAAATGTTAGTTTTGGGTTCGCATACGTAGCCCGCTTCGTTTCCACATCTCGTATGCCATTTATGAAGCTCTGGATTTTTACCCTTTCAGTGTATTCCACGGATGCGTCCGGATTTGCAAGATGAGCCAATCTTTCAATATCTGAAGCATACTCCTACAATATCTCATTTGCTTTTTGGTAGCGGTTTTGCAACTCAATTTGGAATATCTGTTTTCTATGCTCGCTTCCATAACGTCGTTCTACAGCACCCATCAATGCTTCATAACTGTTCCGTTCGTACTCTGGAATCGTCTGTAAGATTTCCGCTGCAGGCCCTTTCAATGCCGCGAACAGTGCAGCAACTATATCTTCCGCATTCCAGTTGTTCACTGCTGCGGTCTTCTCAAACTGTAGCTTGAAGACCTGGAAAGGAACAGAACCATCAAAGGATGGTGTTTTTACCTTTGGATTACTCGTTGAAACTGCTCTATACGTCCTCTCAAAGCATCCACCTTGGCCCCGATTTTTTTCTCAAACTGTAAAATTTTTGTATCTTGCGCCTCCAACTTCGAGGAAATACGTCCTTCTTGTTCTTCCAGTTGACCACAGATCTGCGATAATATCTTTGCTGAAATTTGCGCCGACATTTCGAATATTCGTGCCTCTTGTGCTTCAATCTTCGCTGTTATACGGTTCTCCTGCGATTCCAGCTGAGTTTCCATCTTGGATGTAATCTGTGTCGACATTTCTGACATACGCGTTTCTTGTGCTTCAATCTTCGATGTTATTCTGACGACATTTCTTTTACTGTCGATGTTTGTGCAGATATTGTAGCCAAAATCATGTTCAAGTCTGTGCTCTTAACTGTCTGCGTAACTGTCTCTTCCATTTTTGTTGTTTCCTCGCCATCAAGATGAAAGACATACTCTTCCACGTCAATTCCTTATAATTCCAGTGCCTGTCGTAGTCGTTCCTGAAGTTCTAGTTTAATGCGGGTTGTATTCAATCTACGGCTTTCCAACTCCTTCTTCAGTTGCTGAATCTTCAATTCACTTAACTTTGGCATGTCCAAGTTGTATTCGAAGTCTTCGGAATTTATTCAACAATTCCTCTTCTGACACCAATTGTAACGAATTTACTGCAATTCCCCTTATTTGTAATCTTCTGCTAACGTTCGTATCGCTAAACTGTTGAACAAATAACTCCAATATTGAATGTTGGAAAAATGGCCTTTATTAAAGTACTTCACAATAACACTTATACTTGTTAACTAGCTTGCTTAATAACGAAACTGAATGATAGCTTAAATGAAACTGATCTCTCGCCTCCATTGTTGTCGCCCTTTTATATTGTCCGACCTCCTCGTTGCATATTTCTAGGCTTTTCTAATTCTAGAACTTACTAGTTAATTATACATTTTTCATATTGCTGATTTTTGATAGCCTTGTAAGTACTTATTATTGTAAAAAATTTAATGAGCTGATAGGCCTTAGTTAAATAAAACACAATATTTAAAGTTGTGTTATAGTTTTACTTCGTCAATATTTCGATTTCAGGCTGAAATTTTTTACAATAATAATATACATTTTTCAGCTACAACTACAGATGTATTATTTTTATAGCTTCTCTCATACCCCATGCGCTTGTATGTGTGAGCGACACTTCCACAATCAGAATTGCATACCTTTAGGAGCATTTCAGATAAGATATCTGCATGTGCTTGTGCGTTGCTCTCAGCTGCGTGTACCTACATATGTGTAGACATAATGATTGATTCGTTTATGTAGATACATAATGATTGATTTATGGATGTGCGTGCAAGGCGCCGCTTAGCATCGGCTTAGAGATGGCAGCACCCCTTAGTTTTGCTAATATTCGTAACAATATGTTTGGGCATTTATTTATTTATTTACTCATCTTGAAATTGTTACATTTCTTACAGACTAATGACATATATAAAGACTTACGCACTAATTTAACATTTGGTTAAGTAACAATTTAAAAGTATTTTTAGAGTAGGAGAAATCAAAAAATGAATAATGTGAGAGCAAGTTACAATCTTTAAGAGCTCTGGAAAGAGGAGCATTTGCAACATAATTAGTTTTTGCCAATCCCACAAAAAAATACGCATTATTTCTTAAGCATATATGTGGAATAGCAAAGAAAATACGTTCTAAAATGTAGGGACAATCAACAGCCCCATGATTTAAATTAATAATAAATATTAGATAGAGAAAACTTCTCCTGCAGTTCAGAGACTCAAGATAGATAAGCAAACATCTGGATTCATAGGAAGGAAAATAAAGATCAAGATAAAGGGGACAGAGACCGTACTTAATAAATACTTTTTGAATTCTTTTAAGACGATAAATATGACAAGCATAAAACGGCCACCAAATGTATACGGCATATTCCAATCTCGAACGTACGGAAGTAGTATATAGTCATTTTATATGGGTCAGTGAAATCAGAACTGAATCGTCGAACAAAAGCCAACATTGAGTAAGCCTTAGTAAGTAAAGTTTAAATGACTATGAAGAGAAAACATGGAATCAAAGACCACCACAAGTTCAGTGACCTCGGAAACCGTGCTTAGTTATAAATACGATTTTTTTGAATATCTCGATCCTTCCGCCACCTGGCAGCGATATTTCTATTCATGTATGTACTATGTGTTCCAAATATGAGCCAAATCGGAGCTCAAATACGATTTTTTGAAATATTTCGATCCATGCGCCACCTCTCGTAGTTTTTTTCATATTATTGCATTGCCGTCGGGTTCTGAACTATATTCCAAGTTTCAAGCTTGTAGGTTATCGGGAAATTACTTAAATTTTAATTACAAAATTCGTTCACAACGGCCGTGCAGCCGTGCAGCCGGCTTGTCAAGTGAAGCTAAATAAAACCGTTTAAAAATGCTATCATGTCTCATATTATAAATCCCGTTTACCCATTGTGGTAGGAAGTAGGAATGGGTAAACGGGCAGCAGGCTTGTCAAGTCAAGCTAAATAAAACCGTTTAAAAATGCTATCATGTCTCATATTATAAATCCCGTTTACCCATTGTGGTAGGAAGTAGGAATGGATAAACGGGATTTATAATATGAGAATTGATAGCATTTTTAAACGGTTTTATTTAGCTTGACTTGACAAGCCGGCTGCACGGCTGCACGGCCGTTGGGAACGAATTTTGTAATTAAAATTTAAGTAACTTCCCGATAAGCTGCAAGCTTGAAACATGGAATATAGTTCAGAACCCGATGACAATGCAATAATATCAAAAAAAGACTCCGATAGGTGGCGCATAGATCGAAATATTTCAAAAAATCGTACTTGTGGTCCGATTTGGCTCATATTTGGAACATCTAATACATACATGAATAGAAAGCGACATATAAAAAAATCGTCCTCAGGTGGCGCAAGTATCGAGATATTCAAAAAAATCCTATTTATTTATTTATTTATTCAATACATTTCTTACAGACTAATAACAATGGTGTACTAAATAAAGCATACCTACTTAAAATAAGAGATTAAAATATTCAAAAAAGCTTGTTTTCCCATGGAAAAATCAGGGGAAATACTTTGAGATAGAATATAAAATTCGCGCATAGATCTTGCCAGAGGAGCAATACTGGCAAATTTAGTTTTGACTTTTTTCCAATAAAAGGGATAGGTGACGCGAAGATTTCGCCTTGGAATGTTAAAAGTAATCCTTTCCAGAAGATAAGGACAATCTATGGTACCATGAATAACATTAAACATGAAAGTCAATGATAAGATTGCCCTACGGGTTTCGAGAGATTGTAGGTCAAGTAGCATAATACGGGATGCATAGCGTGGAATTGAAGTATCAAATTTGAGGGACCGTAAAGCGAAATTAATGAACACCTTTCGAACACGTTCTATTCTTTTTATTAATACCTGTTTATGCGGCCTCCAGATAAAAACTGCATATTCAAGGTGTGAGCGAACAAAAGTTATATACAACACTTTAAGAGTATAAGAGTCTGAGAACTTGGTACAGTTTCGACGAATAAAACCTAGAACAGAGTAGGCCTTAGAAAGGATGAAATCCACATGTTTGTTGAAAGACAGTTTCGGGTCAAAAAAAAACTTTTAAAACATTTCTTTATGTTTAAAGAGAGACGAGAACGAAGACACCATGAATGAACAGCGTTGATATCGCATTGAAGCTTTGCTTCATCAGAGGCATCTTGGACTTTGGCGAATATTTTGACGTCATCGGCATAAAGTAAAAAAAAGGAAAAGCAGCTACTAATGTCATTGATGAACAGAACAAAAAGTAGGGGGCCTAAGACGCTCCCTTGCGGTACCCCAGAAGAGGCAATGAAAGGTTGTGAGAACACACCATCAATGGTAACAGCACAACGTCTATCAGTAAGATATGATTTCTTTAGCATAGGTCATCTACGTCGGTTTCAGACGAGTGCTTCAGAGAAGTCAGACCCATATTTATGTCCTCAGCAGACAATTCAAGAGAACCAAAATTTAAGTAAGAGCTAAAGTTCGAAGAAAAGTTTGCAGAAGAGGAATTCTCATCAGTAGAAAAGTTTGCCTTAAAAAAATCAGCAAACAGATTAGCTACCTCATTGGGCCTTTCAGCAAATTTATCCTCGAGAAAAACTGACGTGGAAATAAAAGAACGAAACCGTTTGGATTTGATAAAGATCCAGCAATAGTTCGCATTACTTTTAACGCTGCGCTCAGCATAGCGAATGAAATTCTTGTATAGAAACTTATCTAACCGGTTAAATTTTCCAGCAAAGTATTTATATTTATTATAAAAATAAATATTCCCTGTTGTATGAAATTTTTGTGAAACTTATTTCTCAGATTTTTAAGCTTTTTTAAATCTTCAGTGTACCAAGGAATTTTATGTGCCCGTAGAGAAGCAGTAATTAATATTTGAAATTGAGCAAGTAAGGAAGGTTAAGTTCGGGTGTAACCGAACATTACATACTCAGTTGAGAGCTATGGTGACAACATAAGGGAAAATAACCATGTAGGAAAATGAACCGAGGGAAACCCTGGAATGTGTTTGTATGACATGTGTATCAAATGAAAGGCATTAAAGAGTATTTTATGAGGGAGTGGGCCATAGTTCTATAGGTGGACGCCATTTAGGGATATAGCCATAAAGGTCGATCAGGGTTGACTGTAGAATGCGTTTGTACGATATGGGTATCAAATGAAAGGTGTTAATGAGTATTTTAAAAGGGAGCAATCCTTAGTTCCATAGGTGGACGCCGTTTCGAGATATCGCCATAAAGGTGGAGCAGGGGCGACCCTAGAATTTGTTTGTACAATATGGGTATCAAAAGAAAGGTGTTAATGAGTATTTTAAAAGGGAGTAATCCTTAGTTCCATAGGTGGACGCCGTTTCGCGATATCGCCATAAAAGTGGGCCAGGGGTGACTCTAGAATTCGTTTGTGCAATATGGGTATCAAACGAAAGGAGCTAATGAGTATTTTAAAAGGGAGTGGGCCTTAGTTCTATAGGTGGACGCCTTTTCGAGGTATCGCAATAAAGGTGGACCAGGGGTGACTCTAGACTTTGTTTGTACGATATGGGTATCAAATGAAAGGTGTTAATGAGTATTTTTAAAAGGGAGTGGGCCTTCGTTCTATAGGTGTTCGCCTTTTCGAGATATCGCCATAAAGGTGGACCAGGGGTGACTTTAGAATATGTTTGTACGATATGGGTATCAAATGAAAGGTGTTAATGAGTATTTTAAAAGGGCGTGGGGCTTAGATCTATAGGTGGCCGCCTTTTCGAGATATCGCCATAAAGGTGGACCAGGGGTGACTCTAGAATTAGTTTGTACGATATGGATATCAAATTAAAGGTATTAATGAGAGTTTTAAAAGGGAGTGGTGTGAAGGCGTTTTCCAGATATCGACCAAAATGTGGACCAGGGTGACCCAGAACATCATCTGTTGGATACCGCTAATTTATTTATATATGTAATACCTGTCAAGATTTTAAGGGTTTTTTATTTCGCCCTGCAGAACTTTTTCATTTTCTTCTACTTAATATGGTAGGTGTCACAACCATTTTATAAAGTTTTTTCTAAAGTTATATTTCGCGTCAATAAAACAATCCAATTACCTTACCATGTTTCATCCCTTTTTTCGTATTTGGTATAGAATTATGGCATTTTTTTAATTTTTCGTAATTCTCGATATCGAAAAAGTGGGCGTGGTCATAGTCGGATTTCGTTCATTTTTCATACCAAGATAAAGTGAGTTCAAGTAAGCACGTGAACTAAGTTCATTAAAGATATGTCGATTTTTGCTCAAGTTATCGTGTTAACGGCCATGCGGAAGGACAGACGGACGACTGTGTATAAAAACTGGGCGTGGCATCAACCGATTTCGCCCATTTTCACAGAAAACAGTTAACGTCATAAAATCTATGCCCCTACCAAATTCCAAAAGGATTGGTTAATTTTTGTTCGACTTATGGCGTTAAAAGTATCCTAAACAAATTAAATGAAAAAGGGCGGAGCCACGCCCATTTTGAAAATTTCTTTTATTTTTGTATTTTGTTGCACCATATCATTACTGGAGTTGAATGTTGACATAATTTACTTATATACTGTAAAGATATAAAATTTTTTGTTAAAATTTTACTTTAAAAAATTTTTTTTTTTTAAAGTGGGCGTGGTCCTTCTCCGATTTTGCTAATTTTTATTAAGCGTACATATAGTAATAGGAATAACGTTCCTGCCAAATTTCATCATGATATCTTCAACGACTGCCAAATTACAGCTTGCAAAATTTTAAATTACCTTCTTTTAAAAGTGGGAGGTGCCACGCCCGTTGTCCAAAATTTTACTAATTTTCTATTCTGCGTCATAAGTTCAACTCATCTACCAAGTTTCGTCGCTTTAGCTGTCTTCTGTAATGAATTATCGCACTTTTTCGGTTTTTCGAAATTTTCGATATCGAAAAAGTGGGCGTGGTTATAGTCCGATATCGTTCATTTTAAATAGCGATCTGAGATGAGTGTGCAGGAATCTACATACCAAATTTCATCAAGATACCTCAAAATTTACTCAAGTTATCGTGTTAACGGACGGACGGACGGACATGGCTCAATCAAATTTTTTTTCGATCCTGATTATTTTGATATATATATGGAAGTCTATATCTCTCTCGATTCCTTTATATATGTACAACCAACCGTTATCCAATCAAACTTAATATACTCTGTGAGCTCTGCTCAACTGAGTATAAACAAGTAAGGAAGGCTAAGTTCGGGTGTAACCGAACATAACATACTCAGTTGAGAGCTATGGAGACAAAATAAGGAAAATCAATCTGGGGTAACCCTGGAATGTGGTTGTATAACATGTGTATCAAATGAAAGGTATTAAAGAGTATTTTAAGAGAGAATAGGCCATAGTTCTATGGATGAACGCCATTTAGGGATATCGCCATAAAGGTAGACCAGGGCTGACTCTAGAATTTGTTTGTACGATATGGGTATCAAATGAAAGGTGTTACTGAGCATTTTAAGAGGGAGTGGGCCTTAGGTCTATCGGTGGACGCCTTTTCGAGATGTCCCCATTAAGGTGGACCAGGGGTGATTCTATAATGTGTTTGTACGATATGGGTATCAAATGAAAGCTGTTAATGAGTATTTTGAAAAGGAGTGATCCTTAGTTCCATAGGTGGACGCCGTTTCGAGATATCGCCATAAAGGTGGACCAGGGGTGTCTCTAGAATGTGTTTGTACGATATGGGAATCAAATGAAAGGTGTTACTGAGCATTTTAAGAGGGAGTGGGCATTAGGTCTATAGGTGGACGCCTTTTCGAGATATCGCCATTAGGGTGGGCCAGGGGTGACTCTAGAATGTTTGTACGGTATGGGTATCAAACGAAAGGTGTTACTGAGCATTTTAAGAGGGAGTGGGCATGAGGTCTATAGGTGGACGCCTTTTCGAGATATCGTCATAAGGGTGGGCCAGGGGTGACTCTAGAATGTGTTTGTACGATATGTGCATCAAACGAAAGGTGTTACTGAGCATTTTAAGAGGGAGTGGGCATTAGGTCTATAGGTGGACGCCCTTTCGAGATATCGCCATTAGGGTGGGCCAGGGGTGACTCTAGAATGTTTGTACGATATGGGTATCAAACGACAGGTGTTACTGAGCATTTTAAGAGGGAGTGGGCATTAGGTCTATAGGTGGACGCCTTTTCGAGATATCGCCATTAGGGTGGGCCAGGGGTGACTCTAGAATGTGTTTGTACGATATGGGTATCAAATGAAAGGTGGTAAGGAGTATTTTAAAAGGGAGTAATCCTTAGTTCTATAGGTGGACGCCTTTTCGAGATATCGCCATAAAGGTGGACCAAGGGTGACTCTAGAATGTTTGTACGATATGGGTATCAAACGAAAGGTGTTACTGAGCATTTTAAGAGGGAGTGGGCATTAGGTCTATAGGTGGACGCCTTTTCGAGATATCGCCATTAGGGTGGGCCAGGGTGACTCTAGAATGTGTTTGTACGATATGGGTATCAAATGAAAGGTGGTAATGAGTATTTTAAAAGGGAGTAATCCTTAGTTCTATAGGTGGACGCCTTTTCGAGATATCGCCATAAAGCTGGACCAAGGGTGACTCTAGAATGTTTGTACGGTATGGGTATCAAACGAAAGGTGTTACTGAGCATTTTAAGAGGGAGTGGGCATTAGGTCTATAGGTGGACGCCTTTTCGAGATATCGCCATTAGGGTGGGCCAGGGTGACTCTAGAATGTGTTTGTACGATATGGGTATCAAATGAAAGGTGGTAATGAGTATTTTAAAATGGAGTAATCCTTAGTTCTATAGGTGGACGCCTTTTCGAGATATCGCCATTAGGGTGGGCCAGGTGTGACTCTAGAATGTTTGTACGATATGGGTATCAAACGAAAGGTGTTACTGAGCATTTTAAGAGGGAGTGGGCATTAGGTCTATAGGTGGACGCCTTTTCGAGATATCGCCATTAGGGTGGGACAGGGGTGACTCTAGAATGTTTGTATGATATGGGTATCAAACGAAAGGTGTTACTGAGCATTTTAAGAGGGAGTGTACATTAGGTCTATAGGTGGACGCCTTTTCGAGATATCGCCATTAGGGTGGGCCAGGGGTGACTCTAGAATGTTTGTACGATATGGGTATCAAACGAAAGGTGTTACTGAGCATTTTAAGAGGGAGTGGACATTAGGTCTATAGGTGGACGCCTTTTCGAGATATCGCCATTAGGGTGGGCCAGGGTGACTCTAGAATGTGTTTGTACGATATGGGTATCAAATGAAAGGTGGTAATGAGTATTTTAAAAGGGAGTAATCCTTAGTTCTATAGGTGGACGCCTTTTCGAAATATCGCCATTAGGGTGGGCCAGGTGTGACTCTAGAATGTTTGTACGATATGGGTATCAAACGAAAGCTGTTACTGAGCATTTTAAGAGGGAGTGGGCATTAGGTCTATAGGTGGACGCCTTTTCGAGATATTGCCATTAGGGTGGGCCAGGGGTGACTCTAGAATGTTTGTACGATATGGGTATCAAACGAAAGGTGTTACTGAGCATTTTAAGAGGGAGTGGACACTAGGTCTATAGGTGGACGCCTTTTCGAGATATCGCCATTAGGGTGGGCCAGGGGTTACTCTAGAATGTTTGTACGATATGGGTATCAAACGAAAGGTGTTACTGAGCATTTTAAGAGAGAGGGGGCATTAGTTCTATAGGTGGACGCCTTTTCGAGATATCGCCATTAGGGTGGGACAGGGGTGACTCTGGTATGTTTTTGTATGATATGGATATCAAATTAAAGGTATTAATGAGGGTTTTAAAAGCGAGTGGCCCTTAGATGTATATGTGAAGGCGTTCTCGTGATATCCACCAAAATGTGGACCAGGTGATCCAGAAAATCATCTGTCGGGTACTGCTAATTTATTTATATATGCAATACCACTAACAGTATTCCTGCCAAGATTCCAAGGGCTGTTGATTTCGCCTTGTAGAACTTTTTCATTTTCTTCTACTTAATATGGTAGGTGTCACACCCATTTTACAAAGATTTTTCCAAAGTTATATTTTGCGTCAACAAACCAATCCAGTTACCATGTTTCATCCCTTTTTTCGTATTTGGTATAGAATTATGGCATTTTTTTCATTTTTCGTAATTTTCGATATCGATAAAGTGGGCGTGGTTATGGTCAGATTTCGCCCATTTTTTATACCAAGAAAAAGTGAGCTCAGGTAAGTACGTGGGCTAAGTTTAGTAAAGATATATCGGATTTTGCTCAAGTTATTGTGTTAATGGCCGAGCGGAAGCACAGACGGTGGACTGTGTATAAAAACTGGGCGTGGCTTCCACAGATTTCGCCCATTTTCACAGAGAACAGTTACCGTCATAGAATCTATGCTCCTACCAAATTTGAGAAGGATTGGTAAATTTTTGTTCGACTTATGGCAATAAAAGTATTCTATACAAACTAAATGAAAATGGGCGGAGCCACGCCCATTTTGAAATTTTCTTTTATTTTTGTATTTTGTTGCATCATATCATTACTGGAGTTAAATTTTGACTTAATTTACTTATATGCAGTAAAGATATTAAATTTTTTGTTAAAATTTGAATTTAAAAAATTTTTTTTTTAAAAAGTGGGCGTGTTCTTAATCCAATTTTGCTAATTTTTATTTAGCACATATAGAGTAATAGTAGTAACGTTCCTGCCAAATTTCATCATGATATCTTCAACGACTGCCAAATTACATCTTGCAAAACTTTTAAATTACCTTCTTGTAAAAGTGGGCGGGGCCACGCCCATTGTCCAAAATTTTACTAATTTTCTATTCTGCGTCATAACGTCAACCCATCTACAAAGTTTCGTCGCTTTATCTGTCTTTTGTAATGAGTTATCGCACTTTTTCGGTTTTTCGAAATTTTCGATATCGAAAAAGTGGGCGTGGTTATAGTCCGATATCGTTCATTTTAAATAGCGATCTGAGATGAGTGCTCAGGAACCTACATACCAAATTTCATCAAGATACCTCAAAATTTACTCAAGTTATCGTGTTAACGGACGGACGGACGGACGGACATGGCTCAATCAAATTTTTTTTCGATCCTGATTATTTTGATATATGGAAGTCTATATCTATCTCGATTCCTTTATATATGTACAACCAACCGTTATCCAATCAAACTTAATATACTCTGTGAGCTCTGCTCAACTGAGTATAAAAAGAGCAGTCCAATTGACTTCATGTAATAAATTATTTAAAACAGGAAAATGACAATTATTATATTGGATAGCGATCACATCACTAGTATTTTGACTAGTAGAAATGTATTCATAACAACAGGGCCGTAGAGAGAAAATCCGGGCCCGGGACTAAACAATTTACGGGCCCCTATAAAAAATCCACTAATACATTTGATTAACTTGAATTAATGACGTCTCATTCATGAATCATTATTGATGGATTACATCAAAAAACAATTTTATCACATCAACTAAATGATTTTTGGACTAAGAGCTGAAAATAAAATTAATTCAGAATATTTACTATTTATACTATTTTATTGTAACGTAGAAATAAAATTCTCTTTTAACAGCCACATATTGTTTCAAATAATCTTTCCAGTTTTTTGATAACATTTTATTGCATTTCTGATAAATTTAATGATGATTATAAATTTTAGTTATTCAATATAGAAGGTTCGGATATCAAAGAGTGGCTTTTCTTGCTTTTTCGCTGCAAAATTTTTTATAATAATATCAAAATTTAACTGTCTTGCCAAAACGGGTTCAACACAAAGCGTAGCAAGTCCTGAAACTTGCTCTTGAGGTGAACACGATTATGAAAGTTTTTGATTCTTGAAAGGACACTGAATGAACGTTCTGCACTATCTACAGTGACAGGTATAGTGCAAAAGATAATTGTATACAGATTTTGAACATAGATGGCATTTAGCAATTCCAATGGTGACTGACCTTTATCAAAATTTGCTTGGTAAATGTGTTTCAAGTGAATTATTTCGCATTCTAAGCTTTGAGAAATGTCCGACTTGTATTTGTCGACATATTTTGCTGCGCTCGCCCGAATCGTAGTTTATTCCATATCTTCACATTGCCACAAAAAGAAAACGTATCGCTCAAATTTCTCATAGCTGCAAATCGTTCAGTAATGCCAGTTATTACCGAATCAACGATCACCAAGAATGTACTGTTTTTAAAATCAGACTCTGAATCATTCGTAATCATCTCATTTAAATTATCTTCAGAACGTCTTTTAGGTTTTCTCTTTCGAACATCTGGAAACTTTGGCGAGATGTTCAGTTGAATAGCAATTGTTTTGCATTCGTTTAAAATTGTTTCCCATTGGTTCCTGATCAACTTCAAATCAGCTAATACGGCATTTAGATGTTGGACCTCAACATCTATGGTGGCGTCTCTAGCTTGGAGGACCACGTTTATTTCATTAATGGTAGTCAGTATTTTGAACCAAATTTAGGACAGCAAGATACATTCGAACTTGATGATGTACTTGAGTATGCCGGTAACATCTCGGTATGCTTGCGCAGTCAAATTTGGCTTTTGTTTGAAAGACTATGAAGAGAGTTAGGTACATTTTTTGAGGATGTCCCATTGTTTTGGAGTGAAGCTGAGAGCTAGTGGAGCTGAGAATAGCAAAACATTTTTTACAACTCCGAAGAAAGTAAAATGCAGCCGTACAACATCAGCATGCACCATCAACACCACATAAATTGAGACTGTGGGTTGCACAAGGCGAATAATCAGCATTCGACTTTTTGTCGAGAATGTGACGTAATGCTCCGTCGTAAGCTCCTTTCATATTGGCGCCGTTATCATACCCTTGTGCACGGCAATCTTTAATGGTATATCATGTTTACCTAGAGTATGGCAAATTAAATCAGCGATTTGCTGACCAGTTTTTTGGTTACAATTCACGAAAGCCAAAAACCGTTTTTGAATTGTAAAACTTGTTGCTTTCGAATTGAAATGGAGTTAGCGCAAAAGGAATGTAGTCAACATGACTAGCATCAGGCATAGCATCAACGATAATAGCAAAATACTTGGCTTGTTTGCCTTGATCTAGTTTAGTTCCCCTCACGTGCCTTGCACAAATTTCTATAAGCTTCGTCTGAATGTCTGGGGAAAGATAGTGAACTTATAAACGTTTGTGCTGCTGTTGAAATCCTAACGTTTTCCAAATGATCTCTAAGTATCGGATCATAATGGCTTATAAGATCTTAGACGCTTAAAAAATGTCCATTGTTTCGTTCACCAAGATATATACTTTCGCCTTTGAAATCTATGCCTCTTTCAACCAAAAATAAAATAGTTTCCAAAATTCTATTTAAATTTCTTTCCACTTTTGAGTTTCAGTGATTAGCTGTTCATTGATAAGTGTATAAATTGTAGCCTCCTTTTGAATTAGATTTTGTAAAGATCGCCATTGAATATAACATTTAGTGTGATGGCAGTTTATTGTATAGCTTCTTCCATACTTGGAATTTCGAATATCCGCCAGGACAACAAATTTTAGGTGATTTAAAGTATTGGTGCTTAACAGACGACATAAAAAAAATAAATAAATGTAAGGCGCGATAGCCTCCGAAGAGATCTAAGGCCGAGCTTCTCTTCCAATTTGCGTCGTGCTCCTCTTGATTTTCCCTACAAATTGGCCAGACGGGACCTACATGTTTTATGCCGACTCCGAACGGCATCTGCAAGGCAGATGAGTTTTCACTGAGAGCTTTTCATGGCAGAAATACACCCGGAGCGCTTTCCAAACAATGCCGAGGGGCGACCCCGCTTAGCAAAAGTTTCTTCTAATTTAAAAACCTTATTTCTAAGATTTCGATGTTGCTTTGCCGGGGGTTCGAACCCAGGGCATACGGTGTGGTAGGCGGAGCACGCTACCATGGCACCACGGTGGCCGCCAACAGACGACATGGTAGGCAATAAAAAGCATTGCTACTGGCACTCCACAATAAGCAGTCACACTTTACTTTCTCTCCAAATCGCGGGCCCCCTGAGAAACCCCGGGCCCGAGTGGAATCCCTCCATTCCCCCTCCCCACTCGACGGGCCTGCATAACAATCAATACTTATATTTAAAGGCACATGATGCTTGTCACATTGACTTATAGGCAGCAAGCATTCCGAAATATTGTAATTAATATTATCGCTGACAAAAATGAGATCTAAGATTTTGTTCAGCTTGTTAAAAAATAGATTGGTTTGCTTAAGATTAAGACTTAGCATGCAATCAATATGTCTCGTGAGACATTACATTGGACGGAGAAAGAAATGAAAGACAGGAACTGTGACCAGTGGACATTACTTAAATTGAAGTCTCCTACAATGCACAAATTATCATCCATTACATTATTTTCTGCCAGAGATACATGGTTATCTGCATGCATTTTGTAAAGTTCATGATTACAATTCGGAGGGATGTAAGAGACCACAATATAGAAGGATCTGGAAGAGTCTTTCAGACAGACAGTGTAGATAGCCGTCGTTATTAAGCGTAATTAAGTAACTGCGATACTTTCGTTGAATAGCGGTAAGAACGCCTCCGCCCCTGCGAGAGCCAGTTTTGGAAGGATATCTGTCCTTGCGAAAGGCATAATATATGTTGAGGTCGAAAAATTCGCCATCAAAAAAGTCTGAATTTAGCCAAGTTCTGACTATAACAAAAATATCAAAGTCCATTTGCGCACTCAACGAGTTAACAATATCCGCTTTCGTTCTCAAACCGCATGCGTTTTGAAAATAAATTTTAAGATTAGAAGTGATAGTGGGTGGCGTAGGCAATTTATTTCCGATGTAGGACGTTTCTGGAAAAAAGGTTTGGTTTTTACATTTTTAGGTCACGCTGATGCATTAAGGATCTTGCCGCTGTATTTTGTAGGTAGATCAAGTTTAAAATTAAACCACTTTCGAGATGAGTTGTCGTCAGTTTTCTTAGCCAACTTGAAACACAGGAGTTCCCCAGCTATGATGCCAATATGCTGAGAGACATACTTAATAATATCATCACTAGTAACAGACGAGGTGAATGACGATAAATAGAACCAAGAGCTACGTACGGCGACGTTGAGATCGGTGTTATTATTAGAGCCTAACACAACAGCTGACTGTTTGTGTTTGTTATTTTTCCCTGTCCCTGTATTTGAGCTAATTGCTTTCTTGCTTGCATTTGCAGTATTACTCAAATCGGGAAAAGGCAGTGAGTTTTCAACAGACCGCATATCAGCCAGAGCAGTGTCTGAATTTTTTCTAATACGAATATTTGTAGTATGCAAACTTTATGATAAATCGCCAGCAGCATCAGCAACAACAGAATTCACTTCTCACTGTCTCTAACAAGAAGTAATGAGTGCTACGAGCTCTTTGCAGTTTCTTGTACTTGCTGAGAATAACCTTGCTTCATTAAGTGAAAAGAAACAGTATTCGGACAGAAAAACTTTCAAACTACAATGTTTATACAATTAACAAGACAGAAACAGAAGACAAACCTACGAAAAAACTGATTTCAATTTTAAAAAATCAAATACCTCAACATGCTCATAGTAAATTAATTGACCTTTGCATAGATTATGCAGACTTTTCGGTCTTGACACGGACAAAATGACTTTAAACAACTTCTACGAGCAAAAATTAAGATTGACAGACAACGAGCCGGTATATGTTAAAAATTTTCGATTGCCGTACTCTCAACGCGAAGAAATAAATCGCTAAGTAAATAAACTGTTAGACAACGATTTGATTGAACCCAGTTACTCTAATTACAATAGTCCTTTGATTGTAGTCCCAAAGAAAGATACTAAGGGTCAAAAAGCTTATCGTATGTGCGTAGATTTTCGTACAGTAAACAAAAAACTCATTGCTGATAAATTTTCACTAGCTAGAGTTGACGATATTTTAGATAATCTTGGTAGAGCAAAATATTTTTCAACATTAGACCTTTTTTCTGGATTTCATGAAATCCCCTTGCGTCCTAACTCACGTGAAATTACGTATTTCAGCACTGACCGAGATGCATTTAGATGGAAAGTGCTTCCATTCGGTTTAAATATAGTACCAAATTCATTCTCACGAATGATCACAATAGCTTTTTCGGGTATACCACCCAATGTCGCATTTTTGTACGTCGACGATATTATCGTCATAGGTTGTAGTGCACGCCATATTAAAAATCTTTCAAAAGTTTTTAATACTTGTAGGTCTTTCAATCTCAAGCTTAACCCAAATAAATGCAACGTTTTACGACCAGAAGTTACATTTTTAGGTCACAAATGTTCAGATAATGTTCGTTGCCAGACGACTCCAAAATACACGCAATTAAAAAGTATACGAAACCGACTGATAAAGACGCGGTACGACGATTCGTCGCGTTTGCAAACTATTACCGAAGGTTTATACCAAATTTTGCGTCTGAGGCAGCGTCTCTAAACCGATTAAGTAGAAGAAGAGTTGAATTCGTTTGGGATGTAGAGTGCGAAAGAGCATTTTTATCTTTGAAATCAGCATTACTCTCACAAAAATTAGTTCAATACCCAGATTTCACAAAACAATTCATTATTACCGTTGATGCTTCAACAACTGGATGTGGCGCTATTTTGAGTCAAGAACAACAAGGCAGTGATTTACCTATTTTTTCGCTTCTAAAGCATTTAATAAAACCGAACAGAAAAAAACCAATAATAGGATTGGAACTTTTAGCTATTTACTTTGCAATCAAGCAATTTCGACCATATGGTTATGGCACACATTTTATTGTAAAGTCAGATCACAGACCTCTATTATACCTTTTCAATATGAAAGACCCATCTTCAAAACTTTCAAGAATTAGGCTAGAATTAGCAGAATACAACTTTACTATAGTATATATAAAGGGTAAATCAAACGCACTATCGCGCATTATAATCGATGAAATTAAATAATCGAACAAACCACTTACTTTACACGTTTATGACAAATTTTCATTTAATTATTCGAAAAAAGTTCCACGTATAAGAACCACAATTTTTTATGATGATAAAAGTCAAATTTCTAAAATGCGTATAAGCGCACATATGCGACGTAAAAAGATCGAACTACTTAATATAGAGATTGGTAACGAAATAACAAATTTAGGAGAGTTACTTTCGAAGTTACAAACAGTAGCTAACAATCACCATATAAAAAAGTTGAATGGCCAAAAGATGATCTATTTTTCAAATATTTTACAATTTTAAATTTAAAACAATGCGGAAATAAAATTTTAAAAACGTTAGAAATACTACTTACAGTCCTAGTAGGAACTATAACAGACGACAATACAAAAATCAAAATCATGAAAATTTATCATAATGACCCTATATCAGGCGGTCACTGCGGTGTTAAAAAGTTTTACGCTTTACTTTTGGAAAAACATGACTCGTGACATTGCTAAATTCGTCAAAAATTGTCAAAAATATTTAGTAAACAAAGTCAAACCAAAAAACAAAGAAAATTTAGTACTGACTCCAACGCCGAGTAAACCATTTGATATAGTTATTATTGATAAAATCGGACTTTTACCACAGTCGAGTTGCGGTAACAAGTTCGCAGTTACCATAATATGCGATTTAACAAAATACCTGGTAACAATATCAGTGCCAGATAAAAGCGCAAAAACAATAGCTTCAGCAATTTTCGAGAGTTTTATTTTGATATATGGTCCTATGAAATCCATCAGGTCAGATTTAGGTACCGAATATAAGAATGAAATTCTTGCAGAACTTATGAAGCTCTTGAATATCAAACATGACTTTTCAACAGCGTATCATCACCAAACAGTTGGCTCAATAGAACATAACCATAGAGTATTACCAAATACCTGCGGGCATATCTTAAAGAAGACTTCTCTGATTGGGATACATATTTAAAGTACTTTACTTTCTTACACAATACAACATCCAATACTGTTTTCGACAACAAATTCACTCCATTTGAACTAACATTTGGTAGGAAGCCAGTATTACCAAATGAACTAAAGAAAGAAACCATTCCATCCAATATATAATGTAGAGAATTACGCAAAGGAAGTGAAGTACCGTATCCAAAAATCCCATGCATTGGAAAAAGAGCTCATAAATAAACATAAGGTACGTTATAAATTGTATTACGATAGAAATATACGTCCTTCAGACATTGCATTAAACGATACGGTCCTAGTAGAAAAAGAACCGCGCGATAAACACGCAAGCATTTACGAGGGTCCATACGTAGTTAAGCAAATGGATGGCGTAAATGTTACAATTTTTGACAGAAAAACAAAAAAATCAAAAACCATACATAAAAACCGTGTACAAAAAGTAACATAGACCATTTTTATCCGTACACTAAACGGAACACAAAAAATTTTCTATTTTATTAACAAATTATATAATTATAAGCTTTTCACTTTATTATTATTATTATTAACATACAAAATAGTTATTATTTAAATGCAACAGATTCCTAATCTAATGTAAAATTTAAAATTAAAAAAAAAATAAAATAAAAAGAAAGAAAAAAAAAGAAGACTATATTGTACTCCATAATATTTACAAAACTTTAGCTATAGTTTAACTAATAGTACAAAATTCATAAGAAAATTAACTGATTTTTGTATCAAAATTGTATACATAATCTATATATCAATATATATTATATCATATAACTAATATTTGCATATTGCAATGCAATGCAAAAAAAATATATATCTTTTTCAATTACATTGTATAAATAAATTTAATCAACATTAATTAAAACTTTTTTACATATTAAATAAGTTCAATAGCATTGTATAAATAAACTGAATTACCACAAATTAAAACTATTTTACATATTAAATTTTAAATAAATTCCATAGCATTGTACAAATAAACGTACTTATTATTAATTGAAACATAAGCTGATATGTGTTTGAGTTCATCCATTTAAAACATTTTACACATCAATTAATTTTGGGCAAGAAGAAGCAGGCAGAATTGATCACCCTGCCGACTCCTTCTTTTCCAAAGGTGGGTGATGTAATGGCACCCTACGGTCAAACTCAACATATCACACAAGAGTAACATATTTATTCGATTAATTTTCACACCACTGAAGAGGAGAGGTTAAAACTAAGAAGTGTTAAATATATAAAACAAAATTTAATAAAACAATTATAAACATTTATTGAACAATTAAAAAGACAAATTAAATCAAAGTTAAAATTAAAAATGGAAGTGCTTGTTTGTTTTTGGTGTGCGAGCGTGAGGCTGCAAACCCAAAAATAAGTGGCATCGAAAGAGCAATTTACACTTTACTTTAGAGCGCGTAACTCTATCACTTGCACTTTTCGCATCAAAAGCAGGGGTAAGATTGGTGTTACAAACACTACCAACACCCACAAGAACAGATTTAATTTCACCCAAAGATGAGAATGCTTTTTCGAGAGTAGATATGTATGTTGGAATGTTTGTATTTACACAAATATCACATCTGTATAATAGATTTAAATTCGATTTTAATAGTTTTAAGCAGTGCGAGTTTAATTTCGAGCGTTTTGAATGCACCTTTTGGCAACAAATATTACGGCAGATACTGTCATTTTCAAAGAAATGATTGTCACAAATTATGCACTTAGACATTGCAGAAATAAAAAGATAAAAATAATAATATACGAGCGAATGAAAAAGACGTCTGCACGCACGGACTGACTTCTTCTTTTTTGGTCCGATTAGGCTCATATTTGGAACACATATTACATACCTGAATAGAAAGCGACTCATGAAAAAAATCGCCGCCAGGTGGCGCAAGGATCAAGATGTTCAAAAAAATCGTAGTTGTGGTCCGATTTGGCTCATATTTGGAACACATAATACATACATTAATAGAAAACGGCCTGTGAAAAAAAAGCGCTGCTAGGCGGCGCAAGGATCGAGATATGCAAAATTTTCGTATATGTGGTCCGATTTGTATCATATTTGGAACACTAACACATACATGAATAGAAACAGACCTATGAAGAAAAATCGCCGATAGGTGGCGCAAGGATCGAGATATTCAAAGAAATCGTATTTGTGGTCCGATTTGGCTCATATTTGGAACACGTAATACACACATGAATTGAAAACGGCCTGTGAAAAACAATTGCTGCTAGGCGGCGCAAGGATCGAGATATGCAAAATTTTTGTATTTGTGGTCCGATTCAGTCCATATTTGGAACACATAATACATACATGAATAGAAAGCCACCTATGATGTCCGATTTCGCTCATATTTGGAACAAATATTACATACAGTCCGGTAGAAGTGGCAACAAAATATCTTGGAGTAAGAGGAGAGACAAGCATACGGTTACTCACAAAAATAAGTACACACTTGGTTTATGCTGAAAAAAACTCAAATGCAGTGGCTCACAGCTTAATTGATAATTTTCATCTAAAATATCGCAAATTCGCTAGCAGAAACCACATTCAAAAAAATGTCAAAAGTTATTCAAAGGTGAGGAGAATTAATCAAAATTTCAAAAATGACCATCAAAATTTTCAAATTTTGTTTCAGAATTTCTAGAAAATTTTTGAGTATGCAGTTTTGTAGCCCAACAAATTTTAATAGAATGATTAGCAAGTTAGAAATAGCTCAAAATTTTTCCTGAATTTGCAGAATTTTTTTCCGCGAGGGAATTTCTTCCATATATCGCATGAACAAAAATGCATTTTGCATGTGGGAAATTGCTCAGCACCCACGCCAAAAAAATTATGAATATTCAGGAAAAATTTTGAGCTATTTCTAACTTGCACATTATTATACTGTAACGAATTTAGTGAAAATCCACTTATTTTACACCTTCGTATCGCTACACTGTTGAATAAATAACTCCAATATTCAATAATTCAAAAATGGTTTTTATTAGACTAATTTGATAGTACTTCACAATAACACTTATACTTCGCAACCAATAGCGTGCTTAATCAAACTGATTCCTGATTACTCAGCTTCTGTTGCTTTTATACTCTCTGCCCAAATGCCTAGACGTTTCTTCTTCTAGAATCCTATACCTGGTCACCAGCCATACGCGCGTATATTTGTAGTGTGTAACCATATTCGTGTGTATATGTGAGCGAAGTAGTAGCTGATGATGACATGCGTCTGTATCTCTCTGCTGCTTGTATGTATATGTGTACATGATGATTAATTTGTTGACTTACATACAAGCGTGGCAGCTTGCTTTATTGTTGTTGTGGCTTTATTTACTTAGTATCAGATTAGTGATGTGCGTATCACTTAGTGTTACTAATATTCGTCACACTGCCCTCGACCTAAGTCTGATCGTCCCGATCAGACAAATCTCTCGATCTAACCGCTGCTAGCCTCTCCAAATGAACCACCCTTCTATTTCGTTGTTTCCCAATTTTTTGTATACGGTAGATGACAACTCTGCACGGGCCTTCCCAACTGCACCAAAATTTGGATGGAACACCTTTCCGCCTGTGAGGGTTGTATATCAGTACCAAATCTCCCTCAAGAAACCTTCCGAATTATTGTTCTTGTTGTACCTGTTTTTCATCCTAGTACTTATTATCCTGATTCGTTCCCTCACACTCTGTTGTTTGGCCAATGAACTATATCGCAGAGCTTGCGCTTGACGGATTGGCTTCGCATAATCAGTATCGTTCCGATGTTTCACAACAATAGTGCGCCCTGGCTGGAAACACCTTTGCATTCTTTCTGGGAAATTCTGTCGTTTGTTTTAATGCATCCATTAGGGTTTGTCAATGCCAGTGCTTTCCTCGCTGGTACCTTGGGTTTTGATTTGTTTGGCCCATTCATTCCATCAAATTTTGCCCCATTTACTTTCTTTGAGTTTTGTGGTCTCTGTTGAATCTCCTCCACCAGCACTCGCTTATTGCTCAACCCTTTCTCCAAACTAAATTTAAGTGGTATATCCTTGTTCTTATAGCGCATAATCCTTCTCTGCATATCTATCCTGATATCATGGTCAACTAAGAAGTCCACTCCCAATATGACTTCATCAACAATCTCTGCTACAACGAATTTGTGTAGAATCGTGACCTTTCCAATTAAGACCTCACATACCACTTCTCCTTGGACTTGGTTATACTCGCCAGTGATCGTACGAAATCTTGCTCCAGGTAACGGTTTTAATCTCCTGTTGACCAAGTCAGATCGGATTAAGGAATGAGATGCGCCCGTATCTAGAGTCAGTACGCGTTCTTTGCCATCCTCAATTCCTCTGACGTTAAGACTGCTCGAGTTTCTTCCAATTTGTGAGATAGATATTACAGGATATTCAATAGCTGGGGCAAGTTTTCCATCCTTACATCTGAATCGCTCTTGCTTATCTCCTCCAGCCTTACGTTTACGACCAGCAAAGTTGGAACTACCAGGACCGGTGCTGCAATGACGTGCAATGTGCCCTGGCTTTCCACATTTAAAGCATTTGATGGCACCATCGTTTTTCTGCTGTATTCCTTTTAATACTTCCAAAATTCCGTTTACCCAGTCTGGCCTTTCCACTTCCACGCGATGAACTTGGTATGCCGGCTTACTCAAAAGTGAAGCTGTTTCCTGAGTCCGTGCATGGGATACCGTTTCAGCAAATGTTAACTTTGGGTTTGCGTATGTCGCTCTCTTCGTTTCCACTTCACGTATGTCATTTATAAAACTCTGGGTTTTTACCATCTCGGTGTATCTCGGTGTATTCTACGGGTGCGTTGGGGATTTTACATTCAGAGTAGACGTTGCAGTGATTGGACGGTTCAATTGTAACTCCGGAATCCGATCTTTCAGAGCATCCATCTCGTCCTCCCATTTATCCTGTAGTTCACTAAAAGCCTCCAGCTGCGATGAGAGTTTTGTTTCCTGTGCCTTCAGCTTTGTTGAAATACGCTCTTCGTATGCTTCGGGCTGTAATGTTATGCGTGCCTCTTGTTCTTTTAATTGTTCTGCAATTTGTGACGCCATGTGTGTTTTCTGTTCTTCCAATTGTGCTTCAGTCTTTGATGTTATACGGTTTTCTTGTGATTCCAGTTGAGATAACATTTGTGACGACATTTCTGAAATGCCTGCCTCCTGTGTTTCCATCTTGAATGTTATAGGGTTCTCCTGGGATTCTAGTTGAGATGCCATATATGTCTTCGGGGATTCCAGTTGAGATGCTATATATGTCTTCTGGGATTACAGTTGAGATGAGACTGTCGATGTTTGAGCAGATAATGCAGCCAAAATGGTGTTCAAGTCTGTGCTCGTAACTGTTTGCGATGTTTCGTTTTTCTTTTAAATTTTTGTTGTTGTCTCGTCCCCATCAGGATGAAAGACATCATCGTCCAACATAATTCCTTCCGTCTTGCCGGTTGTATTCAATCCACGGTTCTCCAACTCCTTTTTCAGTTCCTGGATCCTTAATTCACTTAACTTTGCCATGTCCTTGTTGTCCTCTGGAATTTATTCAACAATTCCTCTTCTTCTTATTTTACACCTTCTACTAACGGTCGTATCGCTAAACTGTTGAATAAATAACTCCAATATTCAATAATGCAAAAATGGTCTTTATTAGACTACTTTGATAGTACTTCACAATAACACTTATACTTCGCAACCAGTAGCGTGCTTAAATCAAACTGTTTCCTGATTACTCAGCTTCTGCTGCTTTTATACTCTCTGCCCAAATGTCTAGACGTTTCGTCTTCTAAAATCCTCTACCTGGTCATCAGCCATACGCGCGTATATTTGTAGTGTGTAACCATATGCGTGTGTATATGTAAGCGAAGTAGTAGCTGATGATGACATGCGTTTGTATCTCTCTGCTGCTTGTATGTATGTGTGTACATGATGATTAATTTGTTTACGTACATATGTACAAGTGTGGCAGCTTGCTTTATTGTGATGTATCACTTAGTGTTACTAATATTCGTCACAATACTATAATTTATTGGGCTACAAAACTGCATACTGAAAAATTTTCTAGAAATCTGAAACAAAATTTCAAAATTTTGATGATCATTTTTGAAATTTTGATTAATTCTCCTTACCTTTGAACAAAAAACAAATTTTTAAGTTAAACAGTTTTATTGAAAACAATACTTACATGAAGTAATAATAATACTAAAAGCTAGAAAATAATTAGGTCACACTGCTCATAAATCTAGGGCGTTGATAAGACAATTAAATAAAAGCGTTGGACGCATCTGATGAAGAGTCTGCTTGCTTTTCATTGAAGAACACAACGGAGGAATACTTGAACAGGATTTTATAGACTTAACATAATGCCAGAAAGCTTTGGGATTCAATTTTATATATGCCTAAAAGTTACGTACATATTTCCTCTTCCAATCCTTGCTCAATGGCTTAAACTCTTTTAAGTACTGCAAACACTTTTCTTTATGAAAAGGCAAGTTAGATTTTTTAAATTTTTTATAAAACTTGTTCCGTAAAGTCTTGAGATTTTTCAACTCCTTAGTAAACCAAGGAATTTTATAAGCCCTTTTTTTGGCTCTCGGGATGTTGTCCCTACTGGTAGTGCTTAAATTATTCTTAAATATATCAAAACAACCCGAGACTTCAACCCCAGTATATAGCATATCCCAGTCAATAGAATCAATTGCCGTATTGACAACATCGACATCGTAATTTTTAAATCAAAAGTATGTAGGAAGCACACATTAATAGTTTGGAAGATCCATGTACTGTAATGCACAGCAGATCCAAGAAAGTATCTTCATTTGGGTAGTGGCATCAATGTTGAACGATATTTTCGCTGAACAGCAATTAAGACGCCCCCTTCTCTTGAGATACCAGTTTTATAAAAGTCACGATCTTTACGAAAAACACAGTACAATTTCTCATCAAAAAACTCACTATCCAGGAAATTGTCATTTAACCACGATTCAGCAAGAACAAAGATGTCGTAATCCATGTTCGAACTCATAGTATGAAGATCGTAAGACATCGTCCTGAGGCCTGATACATTTTGGTAATAAATTTTAAGATCCTTAGGAGGAATAATATGCGTCTCAGCACTAACTACGGCTCTTGACGAGTTGTCCCGTCCTTGCGAAAAGATCGGAACGGCCGAATTCGGAAAATTTTTGGCCAGATACTAGCATTAACTACTTTATTATGGTAGCAGTGCGGTACGCCAAGTTTAAAGTTAACTTTAATTAGTTCCTTTAAGCTGGTATCTTTTTTGACAAGTGCATGACAGACGAAAATTTTTTTGTCAATTTCTGCATGCTTTGAAATATACGCTACAATTTCTGCACTGCTGACATTTGGAGAGAATGATGATAGATGATGCTGCCATGCCAATCTGGGGCGACAAGTAATGCCACTAGATCCAATCACAAGTGGCTTAATTAAGGTCATGTGTGAATTATGCACAGATTTCCTATGGGATATTTTTAAAACAGAATTCACTACATTAGCATTCTCTACCGCATTCAGTTTAGCGGATTGATCAGGAGAGAGAGGCATAACTGAGGCAGCAGCAGAGGTAGTCGGCTTCGCTTGCAACGAAGCAGGGTCCATGTAGGTATTATCAATTCATGCATTTATTTCGGCTTCGCATTCATATTTATCCGTTTTTCTAGGTTGATGCAACTACATAAGTATGCCCGTTTTATAAAAGAAATGTTTGGTTAAACGGGCGGGATGGAATAATACAATTTATTTTGTGGCTAGTTGTGCATTTTTCCAAAGAATGTGCCTTTTTTGAAAGGTAGATGAAATCATAGGTTAGGGTAGGTTAGAGTGGCCACCGGTGCAAGTACCACTACACTTAGGCCCAAAAGGTCCCATTGTGACACCACGTGGATCTCTCCTCTACTCAAACCAAAAGGCCGATTCAACAAATGTCAGGAATTTCTTAGGTTCCAACTTAGCCAGATCACAAAGATCGTCAAAGAAGGGAGATCCCAGAGATTTCTTCCTCTTGCGCCAAAGCGCAGGACAGTCGCACTGAAATTGCTTGACTGTTTCTATCTCCTCTTTGTCTTTGCAGCTGCTACAGTAATCATTATAAGGAGCACCCAACTTTGTGCATGCTTCCCGATAGCTATGTGGCAGATTATAAATCCGACCACCAGAGATATGTCTCCCCTTCCGAGAAGAAGGAGACTTCTTGTACGTCTCGCGTCCCATTAAGGCCACACGTGCTTAGTGTGGTACGAGATTGCTCCGTCTCACACCCGCTTCCCTAAGGAAAATTCCTTTCAAAGTGAGCTCAGAGGTAGCGAGCGGCATGATAAATCCCTTCCAGGACGACGAAATCGGATCGGATGTGACCCCTCTTGCAAGTTCGTCAGCCATCTCAGGGAAGTTTACTCAGCGATCTGGTTACGAGATTTGCGGCCGATCCAAGCGATTTTAGTGCAGCCTGGTTGTCAAAGTAAATATAAATTTATTATAGCCGTGAACAGCATTCCTCAGGTGATCAACGGCCTCATTTATAGCAGCCACTTCCGCCTGAAAGACGCTGCAATGATCGGGTAGGGTAAAGGATATTTTCCACCCTAGTTGAGGTGCAAAAATCTGGATGCCCACCTTTTTATCAAGTTTTGAGCCGTCAGTATATATTTGCAGCCTATCGCTCAGGTCCGGCAGCTCCTTCGACCAATAATCCCTATCCGGGATAACAACCTCGTACTTCATATCGAAAAATACAGTTGGAGCGCAATAGTCCGACGAAGGCGAATACAGATTTTTAAGGATGGCTGCATGTCCAACCACATTATCACTCCAACCGGATAACTCCCGAAGTCATAGAGCAGAAAAGGCCGCACAGTGCTTAGCCATTAAATCTATTGGCAAGACATTAAAAGGGTATCCAGCGCCTCCGCAGGGATGGTGCATAGAGCGCCCGCCACGGAGACTAAAGCACTTCTTTGTACCTTCTGGAATACTCGTAGGTTCGATTTTGTATCGGAGCTCGTCCACCAGACTAAAGCCCCGTTTAGAAGCATTGGTCTAACCACAGCAGTGTAGAGCCACAGGGTAATATCCGGCGATAGTCCCCATCTTCGTGCAATAGCTCCCCTACAGCTGTACAGTACCACCGTTGTTTTCCTCACACGATCCTGAGCGTTTTCCCTCCAGGATAGTTTCTTATCCAAAATTACTCCTAGGTATTTGGCAGAGTCCCTCAGCGCCAGGGTCGTACCCGCTAGCACCGGCAGCTGCAACACAGGTATCTTATATTTCCTAGTGAACAGAACCAGTTCAGTTTTGGTTGAATTACCGATAGACCTTTACTCCTGGTCCAGTCCTCCACCAGTCTCAGCTTAGTTTGCATTAGATTGCATAGTGTCTGCGGAAACTTCCCGCTAACTAACAGCGCGAGGTCATCTGCATATGCGATTACCTTGCTGCATCCGTCCTTCTCAAGAAGAGCCAAGAGCTCCTTAAGTGTGGCAACCCATAAAGTGGAGAAATTACCCCTGCGGGGTGCCTCTGCTTATGTGTTTGACCACCGTGGAACGAGCCAGGTCGGCATGAACCTTTCTTCGCAACAGTAACTGCTGAAGAAGTTTCACTAGCCCCGAATCGGCCCCAAGCCGATTAGTCCATCAGTTATCTCAGAGGGCGTTAGGTTGTTAAAAGCTCCCTCAATGTCGAGGAAAGCTATGAGTTTGAATCCCTTGAACGCCAAGGATTTCTCGATCTGGGAGACAAATGCATGCAAGGCCGTCTCCGTTGACTTCCCTTTCATATACGCATGCTGGGATGTAGATAACTTTTTCTCCAAGGACTCCCTTCATGCGGAGTCCATTAACCTCTCGAGTGTCTTCAGCTGGAAGGATGTCAGACATATCGGTCTGAAGTCTTTAGGGGTCGCGTGACCAGTCATTGCAGCTTTTGGTATAAAGGCGACCCTTGAATCGTTCCAACCTCGTGGAATATAATTAAGAGCACAAACTCCTTTGAAGATGTTATACAACCACAAAGAGCTCAGCTCGATTGTTTGCTGGAGTTGTACCGGGGCCAAACCATCCGGCCCGGTGCTTTAAAGGGCTTGAACGAAATTATAGCCCATTTAACTTTACCCATAGTAATGAACTTCCCCTCAAGCGGTTCGCCAGTATGAGTTTCCCTCCAGTTCATTTCTTCATCACTAGCGCCCAGTAAGTGCGCACTCAGGAGCAGGCGTAGGGTGCTCTCTGCCGAATCCGTCCATGTCCCATCAGATCCTTGCAGGCATACAGGGATACTTTTTGGAGCACCAGAGAGCACCTTTCTGAGCCTGGATCCCTCAGACCCAGTCTCCATTTCGCTACAAAACATCCGCCAAAGGGTCCTCTTTGACGACCTTGGCAGTTCCTTATAATCCCCGAGCATCATTTTGTATGCATCCCATTTTTCAGCCTCCCTGGAGGTTTTAGCAAGATTGAATGCTTTCCGGCAAGCCTTGCGTAGATTGTCTAGGTCCGCGTTCCACCATGGTGGTTTGGTCTTACCCCTAGATTTCTCCAGGCCTTATTAAGAGCCTCCCCACAAGCCTTCGTATACAAAAGAACCATATTATCCAGCTCTGCAGAATTCTGGGAAATTTGCGAACAAATCTATGACCCGAAAAAGGGTGGTCTTCAAGCACCATCCAGTTTTTTATCATGGATTCCCCGCTGCTCGAGATCAGGTTGACGTCCAGAACCTCCTGTCTGTTCCTAGTAACAAAAGTGGGTACCGAACCCCTATTGCAAATCTTAAAGTTAATATAAATAACCAAATCAAAGATTGACTCACCCCTCTCGTTCGTGTCACCATTGCCCCACGCTTCGAGGTGCGTATTGGCATCTCCCGCTAGTAATAGTGGATACTTAGGCTCCCGAGCTATCCAGACAAGCTCCGTCGTGACCTCCGTACCACCGACCGTCAACGTCAAAGTTATAGAATTCTCGTCGCTAAAGAGAAAAAGGAAATTTATATCAGATCCTACCGAGATTCAAGCTCTCGGTTTCCCACGTGTGGCACCACTTACCAACGTCAATCCTGCTGCCTTCAGCCCGCATATCTTGTGCCCTACTACCCAAGGCTCCTTGATAAGGGCTATGTCAGCCGCCGCACTGAAAACTGGAGCAGCAGCGCAGCAGATGCTGCTTTACAATGGTAGAGGTTTAGTTGTAGGACTCGCACTAAGCCGAGCACCGACCACCTCCACCACTGTCGAATCGCCGTCTTCATCTGACATTGGCTCCTCTCCAGTGTATGCACTGAGTCTGTCCAGCGTTTGCGAAGAGAGAGAAGATGCGTCCCCGCGCAGCGTGTCATCCGTCGGACTGACCCTGTAAGGTTCTGCGTTCTCTTCCTCCTCGCTCTCTGCTTTTTCAGGCTCTATCTCCAGCTCCGGATCATAGGCCGCCTTTAAATCATTTGAGTACACCTTAATTTTCACCGTGTCAAAACCAAATTTAATAGCGCCATCTTCGCGCTCCAAAAAAGGGAATGACTCCTTGTTGAGCAGGAGTAGCGCCCTATGGATCATCCGGCTTTGATGGAACCCTAGCTCTCGGCCTAGATGGGATGTTCTTAAAGTCTTCAGCCCTGAGTATTGCCCCAGGGTAGAACTCACCCAACTGGATAAGGACCGAAATGGCCAGTTTTTCAGTCGCTTTGGTAAGGGAGAACCCTTGATCCACCTGCTTGCAAAGAGGTGGGTTGGTACCAGGGGCAAGATAAGTTGTTGGCCTGCGATAACCAGAGGTCAGCCGACTTATACAAAAAGTCCAGTAATTTATATAAAAAAAAAATAGTTGACCCGGCCAACGTTGTTTTGCCAAATACAGTAATTCTATCTAATATTTTTTAGTTCAATAGAAATAAAAAACTTACCATTAGAGTGTATGGTTGTACTTATAATCGAAAGCGTTCAGACAGTGAAAGTATACTTTATTCATAGTAGTAAAGTAACAAATATAATTTAAATTACGACTCTAAGTAACTATTAAAACTTCCTCATTCCCCTCATCTTCCTCATCATGCTCCTCTTATTCCTTTTCCTCTATATCTTCCTCTTCCTTGTTATAATTTCCTTATAATAAATTTTTTGAAACAGGTAAAAAAAACTGCATGGTTGTATGTAGCTTTGAATGCTGTATCATAAAAAATTAAAAAAATTTAAAAAAAAATAAGTGGTGGGCTACCCTTAACATTTATGGGACCATACCCAGATATATGTAGACCGATTATCAGACTTATCCGGTTTGACACCCATATCGTTAACACCCATCCACTGGTAGCCCTAGTCAGTATTTAGGTCTATATCCCGGAAACGGATTCAGATATTATCCACCCAATAAGGTTCAATTTACTTACCGGGCAGGTAAACTATTCCTCACTTTAAAGTCAACTTTAACGATTTTCGGTTTCTCATGTGCCCTGTAAAATGCAGCTTTCAGTTGATTTAGATTTGGCAACGTCACATTAAAACTGTAATACGTTCCCATTAAAAGCGTCTTACTATTTGCTGCATATGTACTTATAAGCTTGCTTTAATTTAAACCTAAGTGAAGAATATATTATTGCGGCTAAACCGGATAAGTCGCCGCTATATTTTGCTGCTATGAGAAACGCAAAGTGCAGCGGTTCGAATCTCTTTCACCTCTTTGGAACCTTCCATTTGATGCCCATATTTTACAAACACATCCAAGGATTACCAGGATCCACGTATTGGCCTATATATCGATACCCTAGTCACCCAGGGGTACGAAAAATACCCCATGTCAAATAACTCATAAACAGCTCATGCCAGGATTACCCAGGTCCACGTTTTGATCTCAAGACCCTAGCCACTTAGCGAAAAAAAGACGTTGGCCGATTCTCAAACCTACCCAATATGCTGACAAAATTTCATGAGAATCGGTTTAGCCGTTTCGGAGGAGTTATGCGTCTAACACCGTGACACAAAAATGTTATATATTAGATAAAGCATAATTATATAAAATATCAAAACAAATGTTTTAAGTTTGGAGCTTTCCGATCAAAAAAGCCTGAAAGTATGTTGTTGCATCGTGAAAGGTTGAAATGAAATTTCTATATCATCTATCTACAGGTATAAAACTGATAAACATTAAAAGGCTGTTAGCGGCAGTCCTGGGACTAGTTCGGAAACTTTCGGGACTGAAAAAATCGGGATCTGATATTCTTGCGTTTGACATTCCTAATATGTATGTGCATATTCTATTGCGTAACAACTTGTATAAATTATAAGCCTTTTAAGGCATGAAATTGAAAACGGAAAATTGTGTATTTCACGCTTGCTGAACAAAGTCGTAAAAAACTAAAATCTAAGAACTGAAAGGAAATATAAGCCGTATTAAGATGAGATTTTATCCGAATATGATTCTTCTGATCAAATTACCGAACTGTGCTTTACCAAAAATTTGGGTACTCACAGTCCCTTTTTATTACAGTTTTAAGTTAAAAACATGGCCACATCAAAACATGAACATCTCTTTACGGGGAAGGTTTTATATTGAGAAGTGGAAACTATTTACATATCTATTGTAACAGTTTTGTTTAATCGTTGACGTTCATTTAAGAGTTCTGTTCGTTCATTGCTCAAAAATTCAATGTATATCATTTCTATTCCTCGTGAGGAAAACTATAAATTCATGAAATGAGAAGAAATTGTTTTTTCCCTTGATGTAATAAAGGTGTTCTTTGTAGTGACAGCTCATTTTGAAAATTCTCTAACTAAACGAAGGATTGGAGAAAGGGGAAGAAAAGAAAATGTCCTTTAGTGGACTAGTATTAAATTTAGTACCTTTTGTATTAAAGCACTAAGTGTATTTTTTTACATTTTCATGAAAATATTTCTAATATTAATTTACGTTAATGGCAGGCTCTCCGAATATACCTCTGGTTCTGCTATAAACATTTCTGAGAGAGGATTCAGCAGCTCTAGCAGATGCCGTTCGAAGTTATGTGTACGGGGCTTTAGCTGCATCTGATAACCAGTGTTGCCATTTTGGTGCTTTGGAGCTGTAGAGGACTGATGAAATAACGAGATTAAAAATGCAGTGGAAAATATCTATCTCAAAAATTGGAAAATTGTGACTTCAACATTAAGTTAAACAGTATAATTCTAAAAGATTTCCGATTTTGTGTTGCCACTAAGTACTGCTGAAGTGGCAAGAACGTTTTCAAACATGAGTTTGATTAAAAGCAACCGTAGAAACAAATTGAGTTTAGTTATGTTGAATTCGCTTCTTACAATAAGAAGTGGTCTTAAACAGCTGAATAATGCTGTCATGACTTTGAACTAAACAACGATCTCTTAGAATTAATGAACACAAAAAATATTTATGAGTGTAGTAAAAATAAAATTCATCTTCTGAGGACAAAATCTTAGATTTTGAAGTCCAAGATTCGTACACCCGTAGGACATTAAAAATTGAATAAAAAAATTGGAAACAATTTTAATTAATTTTCGTTGGCCAACATATTGGCAAGTCGTATTTTTGGCGAACTTATAGCCGTGCCGTCAGGGTAATAGTGTGAAAAATACTTCTTACTTTTTAACGATACATTACCGCCAAATTTTTATATTGCTGCGCCTTTTTTATAACTTTGTTTCAGTTTGATTTGAAATAAATGTGAAAACTTACATTAAAAAATATATATATAATTTTAGCTCTTTTTGCAACGGGTTTTGGATTTTCTTGAAGAAATTTAGCACTATCCAGATTCTAGCCCCAAAGAATTTTTTTTCTAGCAACACTGGTCGCGATCCTGTATGTATATGGTTCTTTTAAATAAGATAATACATCTTCTGAAGATACCAATGGAGCTCTGATTTAATTACATGTGTCAAGATGGAATGTGTATTCATTAGGCGAAGCGTTGCTCTCAATAGAGTAATTTGATTTGAAAAATTCCGCAAAGAATCTCTTGATCATCGCTAGAAATATTATTTTGAAATTTCATGGATGACGGAAACCCTTTCACCCTGCATTAAGAGTTTACAAATCCTTAAAATGCTTTCGGATTGCAAATTATATTTGTTTTCATTTTGCAAATATAAGCTTTGTAACAATTTTTGTTCAAATGAAAATACTTATGGCGTAGAATCGAATACTGTAAGTAATGGTTATGTAAACCCGTATTTTTTAGCAACTTAAAAGACCGAGACTTTTTATTTTTTTTTTAATTTTCAGCTCTTTAGTGAACCATATTTGGCTTGTATCGTAATATTCACATTTTTCCAAAAGACAGTAAATGGTATCGTAAAAGTGAGGAACGCTTTGCTCTACGTCAGCATTAAATATTGGCCACACTATTCGAGATACATAGATCTCGATTTAATTTATTTTAAATTGGCCTTCGCAAATTCAAGGCGATAACTGGAGTTGTATTCTTTCTTGCCGTGGCTACGAGCATTATTTACCACTTCGTAAATTATTTTGAGGGAAGGGTGGTAAGCATCTTCAGGTTCAATTATGGGTTCGCATCGACTAATGGAATAATTAGAGTAATCATCCACAAAGGTTAATCTAATCCAGCTGCGATGAGAGTTTTGTTTCCTGTGCCTTCAGCTTTGTTGAAATACGCTCTTCGTATGCTTCGGGCTGTAATGTTATGCGTGCCTCTTGTTCTTTTAATTGTTCTGCAAATTGTGACGCCATGTGTGTTTTCTGTTCTTCCAATTGTGCTTCAGTCTTTGATGTTATACGGTTTTCTTGTGATTCCAGTTGAGATAGCATTTGTGACGACATTTCTGAAATGCCTGCCTCCTGTGTTTCCATCTTGAATGTTATAGGGTTCTCCTGTGATTCTAGTTGAGATGCCATATATGTCTTCGGGGATTCCAGTTGAGATGCCATATATGTCTTCTGGGATTACAGTTGAAATGAGACTGTCGATGTTTGAGCAGATAATGCAGCCAAAATGGTGTTCAAGTCTGTGCTCGTAACTGTTTGCGATGTTTCGTTTTTCTTTTCAATTTTTGTTGTTGTCTCGTCCCCATCAGGATGAAAGACATCATCGTCCAACATAATTCCTTCCGTCTTGCCGGTTGTATTCAATCCACGGTTCTCCAACTCCTTTTTCAGTTCCTGGATCCTTAATTCACTTAACTTTGCCATGTCCTTGTTGTCCTCTGGAATTTATTCAACAATTCCTCTTCTTCTTATTTTACACCTTCTACTAACGGTCGTATCGCTAAACTGTTGAATAAATAACTCCAATATTCAATAATGCAAAAATGGTCTTTATTAGACTACTTTGATAGTACTTCACAATAACACTTATACTTCGCAACCAGTAGCGTGCTTAAATCAAACTGTTTCCTGATTACTCAGCTTCTGCTGCTTTTATACTCTCTGCCCAAATGTCTAGACGTTTCGTCTTCTAAAATCCTCTACCTGGTCATCAGCCATACGCGCGTATATTTGTAGTGTGTAACCATATGCGTGTGTATATGTGAGCGAAGTAGTAGCTGATGATGACATGCGTTTGTATCTCTCTGCTGCTTGTATGTATGTGTGTACATGATGATTAATTTGTTTACGTACATATGTACAAGTGTGGCAGCGTGCTTTATTGTGATGTATCACTTAGTGTTACTAATATTCGTCACAATACTGTAATTTATTGGGCTACAAAACTGCATACTGAAAAATTTTCTAGAAATCTGAAACAAAATTTCAAAATGTTGATGATCATTTTTGAAATTTTGATTAATTCTCCTTACCTTTGAACAAAAAACAAATTTTTAAGTTAAACAGTTTTATTGAAAACAATACTTACATGAAGTAATAATAATTCTAAAAGCTAGAAAATAATTAGGTCACACTGCTCATAAATCTAGGGCGTTGATAAGACAATTAAATAAAAGCGTTGGACGCATCTGATGAAGAGTCTGCTTGCTTTTCATTGAAGAACACAACGGAGGAATACTTGAACAGGATTTTATAGACTTAACATAATGCCAGAAAGCTTTGGGATTCAATTTTATATATGCCTAAAAGTTACGTACATATTTCCTCTTCCAATCCTTGCTCAATGGCTTAAACTCTTTTAAGTACTGCAAACACTTTTCTTTATGAAAAGGCAAGTTAGATTTTTTAAATTTTTTATAAAACTTGTTCCGTAAAGTCTTGAGATTTTTCAACTCCTTAGTAAACCAAGGAATTTTATAAGCCCTTTTTTTGGCTCTCGGGATGTTGTCCCTACTGGTAGTGCTTAAATTATTCTTAAATATATCAAAACAACCCGAGACTTCAACCCCAGTATATAGCATATCCCAGTCAATAGAATCAATTGCCGTATTGACAACATCGACATCGTAATTTTTAAATCAAAAGTATGTAGGAAGCACACATTAATAGTTTGGAAGATCCATGTACTGTAATGCACAGCAGATCCAAGAAAGTATCTTCATTTGGGTAGTGGCATCAATGTTGAACGATATTTTCGCTGAACAGCAATTAAGACGCCCCCTTCTCTTGAGATACCAGTTTTATAAAAGTCACGATCTTTACGAAAAACATAGTACAATTTCTCATCAAAAAACTCACTATCCAGGAAATTGTCATTTAACCACGATTCAGCAAGAACAAAGATGTCGTAATCCATGTTCGAACTCATAGTATGAAGATCGTAAGACATCGTCCTGAGGCCTGATACATTTTGGTAATAAATTTTAAGATCCTTAGGAGGAATAATATGCGTCTCAGCACTAACTACGGCTCTTGACGAGTTGTCCCGTCCTTGCGAAAAGATCGGAACGGCCGAATTCGGAAAATGTTTGGCCAGATACTAGCATTAACTACTTTATTATGGTAGCAGTGCGGTACGCCAAGTTTAAAGTTAACTTTAATTAGTTCCTTTAAGCTGGTATCTTTTTTGACAAGTGCATGACAGACGAAAATTTTTTTGTCAATTTCTGCATGCTTTGAAATATACGCTACAATTTCTGCACTGCTGACATTTGGAGAGAATGATGATAGATGATGCTGCCATGCCAATCTGGGGCGACAAGTAATTCCACTAGATCCAATCACAAGTGGCTTAATTAAGGTCATGTGTGAATTATGCACAGATTTCCTATGGGATATTTTTAAAACAGAATTCACTACATTAGCATTCTCTACCGCATTCAGTTTAGCGGATTGATCAGGAGAGAGAGGCATAACTGAGGCAGCAGCAGAGGTAGTCGGCTTCGCTTGCAACGAAGCAGGGTCCATGTAGGTATTATCAATTCATGCATTTATTTCGGCTTTGCATTCATATTTATCCGTTTTTCTAGGTTGATGCAACTACATAAGTATGCCCGTTTTATAAAAGAAATGTTTGGTTAAACGGGCGGGATGGAATAATACAATTTATTTTGTGGCTAGTTGTGTATTTTTCCAAAGAATGTGCCTTTTTTGAAAGGTAGATGAAATCATAGGTTAGGTTAGGTTAGAGTGGCCACCGGTGCAAGTACCACTACACTTAGGCCCAAAAGGTCCCATTGTGACACCACGTGGATCCCTCCTCTACTCAAACCAAAAGGCCGATTCAACAAATGTCAGGAATTTCTTAGGTTCCGACTTAGCCAGATCACAAAGATCGTCAAAGAAGGGAGATCCCAGAGATTTCTTCCTCTTGCGCCAAAGCGCAGGAGAGTCGCACAGAAATTGCTTGACTGTTTCTATCTCCTCTTTGTCTTTGCAGCTGCTACAGTAATCATTATAAGGAGCACCCAACCGTTGTGCATGCTTCCCGATAGCTATGTGGCAGATTATAAATCCGACCACCAGAGATATGTCTCCCCTTCCGAGAAGAAGGAGACTTCTTGTACGTCTCGCGTCCCATTAAGGCCACACGTGCTTAGTGTGGTACGAGATTGCTCCGTCTCACACCCGCTTCCCTAAGGAAAATTCCTTTCAAAGTGAGCTCAGAGGTAGCGAGCGGCATGATCAATCCCTTCCAGGACGACGAAATCGGATCGGATGTGACCCCTCTTGCAAGTTCGTCAGCCATCTCAGGGAAGTTTACTCAGCGATCTCGTTACGAGATTTGCGGCCGATCCAAGCGATTTTAGTGCAGCCTGGTTGTCAAAGTAAATATAAATTTTATTATAGCCGTGAACAGCATTCCTCAGGTGATCAACGGCCTCATTTATAGCAGCCACTTCCGCCTGAAAGACGCTGCAATGATCGGGTAGGGTAAAGGATATTTTCCACCCTAGTTGAGGTGCAAAAATCTGGATGCCCACCTTTTTATCAAGTTTTGAGCCGTCAGTATATATTTGCAGCCTATCGCTCAGGTCCGGCAGCTCCTTCGACCAATAATCCCTATCCGGGATAACAACCTCGTACTTCATATCGAAAAATGCAGTTGGAGCGCAATAGTCCGACGAAGGCGAATACAGATTTTTAAGGATGGCTGCATGGCCAACCACATTATCACTCCAACCGGATAACTCCCGAAGTCATAGAGCAGAAAAGGCCGCACAGTGCTTAGCCATTAAATCTATTGGCAAGACATTAAAAGGGTATCCAGCGCCTCCGCAGGGGTGGTGCATAGAGCGCCCGCCACGGAGACTAAAGCACTTCTTTGTACCTTCTGGAATACTCGTAGGTTTGATTTTGTATCGGAGCTCGTCCACCAGACTAAAGCCCTGTTTAGAAGCATTGGTCTAACCACAGCAGTGTAGAGCCACAGGGTAATATCCGGCGATAGTCCCCATCTTCGTGCAATAGCTCCCCTACAGCTGTACAGTACCACCGTTGTTTTCCTCACACGATCCTGAGCGTTTTCCCTCCAGGATAGTTTCTTATCCAAAATTACTCCTAGGTATTTGGCAGAGTCCCTCAGCGCCAGGGTCGTACCCGCTAGCACCGGCAGCTGCAACACAGGTATCTTATATTTCCTAGTGAACAGAACCAGTTCAGTTTTGGTTGAATTACCGATAGACCTTTACTCCTGGTCCAGTCCTCCACCAGTCTTAGCTTAGTTTGCATTAGATTGCATAGTGTCTGCGGAAACTTCCCGCTAACTAACAGCGCGAGGTCATCTGCATATGCGATTACCTTGCTGCATCCGTCCTTCTCAAGAAGAGCCAAGAGCTCCTTAAGTGTGGCAACCCATAGAAGTGGAGAAATTACCCCTGCGGGGTGCCTCTGCTTATGTGTTTGACCACCGTGGAACGAGCCAGGTCGGCATTAACCTTTCTTCGCAACAGTAACTGCTGAAGAAGTTTCACTAGCCCCGAATCGGCCCCAAGCCGATTAGTCCATCAGTTATCTCAGAGGGCGTTAGGTTGTTAAAAGCTCCCTCAATGTCGAGGAAAGCTATGAGTTTGAATTCCTTGAACGCCAAGGATTTCTCGATCTGGGAGACAAATGCATGCAAGGCCGTCTCCGTTGACTTCCCTTTCATATACGCATGCTGGGATGTAGATAACTTTTTCTCCAAGGACTCCCTTAATGCGGAGTCCATTAACCTCTCGAGTGTCTTCAGCTGGAAGGATGTCAGACATATCGGTCTGAAGTCTTTAGGGGTCGCGTGACCAGTCCTTGCAGCTTTTGGTATAAAGGCGACCCTTGAATCGTTCCAACCTCGTGGAATATAGTTAAGAGCACAAACTCCTTTGAAGATGTTATACAACCACAAAGAGCTCAGCTCGATTGTTTGCTGGAGTTGTACCGGGGCCAAACCATCCGGCCCGGTGCTTTAAAGGGCTTGAACGAAATTATAGCCCATTTAACTTTACCCATAGTAATGAACTTCCCCTCAAGCGGTTCGCCAGTATGAGTTTCCCTCCAGTTCATTTCTTCATCACTAGCGCCCAGTAAGTGCGCACTCAGGAGCAGGCATAGGGTGCTCTCTGCCGAATCCGTCCATGTCCCATCAGATCCTTGCAGGCATACAGGGATACTTTTTGGAGCACCAGAGAGCACCTTTCTGAGCCTGGATCCCTCAGACCCAGTCTCCATTTCGCTACAAAACATCCGCCAAAGGGTCCTCTTTGACGACCTTGGCAGTTCCTTATAATCCCCGAGCATCATTTTGTATGCATCCCATTTTTCAGCCTCCCTGGAGGTTTTAGCAAGATTGAATGCTTTCCGGCAAGCCTTGCGTAGATTGTCTAGGTCCCCGTTCCACCATGGTGGTTTGGTCTTACCCCTAGATTTCTCGAGGCCTTATTAAGAGCCTCCCCACAAGCCTTCGTATACAAAAGAACCATATTATCCAGCTCTGCAGAATTCTGGGAAATATGCGAACAAATCTATGACCCGAAAAAGGGTGGTCTTCAAGCACCATCCAGTTTTTTATCATGGATTCCCCGCTGCTCGAGATCAGGTTGACGTCCAGAACCTCCTGTCTGTTCCTAGTAACAAAAGTGGGTACCGAACCCCTATTGCAAATCTTAAAGTTAGTATAAATAACCAAATCAAAGAGTGACTCACCCCTCTCGTTCGTGTCACCATTGCCCCACGCTTCGAGGTGCGTATTGGCATCTCCCGCTAGTAATAGTGGATACTTAGGCTCCCGAGCTATCTTGCAGACAAGCTCCGTCGTGACCTCCGTACCACCGACCGTCAACGTCAAAGTTATAGAATTCTCGTCGCTAAAGAGAAAAAGGAAATTTATATCAGATCCTACCGAGATTCAAGCACTCGGTTTCCCACGTGTGGCACCACTTACCAACGTCAATCCTGCTGCCTTCAGCCCGCATATCTTGTGCCCTACTGCCCAAGGCTCCTTGATAAGGGCTATGTCAGCCGCCGCATTGAAAACTGGAGCAGCAGCGCAGCAGATGCTGCTTTACAATGGTAGAGGTTTATTTGTAGGACTCGCACTAAGCCGAGCACCGACCACCTCCACCACTGTCGAATCGCCGTCTTCATCTGACATTGGCTCCTCTCCAGTGTATGCACTGAGTCTGTCCAGCGTTTGCGAAGAGAGAGAAGATGCGTCCCCGCGCAGCGTGTCATCCGTCGGACTGACCCTGTAAGGTTCTGCGTTCTCTTCCTCCTCGCTCTCTGCTTTTTCAGGCTCTATCTCCAGCTCCGGATCATAGGCCGCCTTTAAATCATTTGAGTACACCTTAATTTTCACCGTGTCAAAACCAAATTTAATAGCGCCATCTTCGCGCTCCAAAAAAGGGAATGACTCCTTGTTGAGCAGGAGTAGCGCCCTATGGATCATCCGGCTTTGATGGAACCCTAGCTCTCGGCCTAGATGGGATGTTCTTAAAGTCTTCAGCCCTGAGTATTGCCCCAGGGTAGAACTCACCCAACTGGATAAGGACCGAAATGGCCAGTTTTTCAGTCGCTTTGGTAAGGGAGAACCCTTGACTTCCACCTGCTTGCAAAGAGGTGGGTTGGTACCAGGGGCAAGCTAAGTTGTTGGCCTGCGATAACCAGAGGTCAGCCGACTTATACAAAAAGTCCAGTAATTTATATAAAAAAAAATAGTTGACCCGGCCAACGTTGTTTTGCCAAATACAGTAATTCTATCTAATATTTTTTAGTTCAATAGAAATAAAAAACTTACCATTAGAGTGTATGGTTGTACTTATAATCGAAAGCGTTCAGAAAGTGAAAGTATACTTTATTCATAGTAGTAAAGTAACAAATATAATTTAAATTACGACTCTAAGTAACTATTAAAATTTCCTCATTCCCCTCATCTTCCTCATCATGCTCCTCTTATTCCTTTTCCTCTATATCTTCCTCTTCCTTGTTATAATTTCCTTATAATAAATTTTTTGAAATATGTAAAAAAAACTTCATGGTTGTATGTAGCTTTGAATGCTGTATCATAAAAAATTAAAAAAATAAAAAAAAAAATAAGTGGTGGGCTACCCTTAACATTTATGGGACCATACCCAGATATATGTAGACCGATTATCAGACTTATCCGGTTTGACACCCCTTTCATTTGATACCCATATCGTTAACACCCATCCACTGGTAGCCCTAGTCAGTATTTAGGTATATATCCCGGAAACGGATTCAGATATTATCCACCCAATAAGGTTCAATTTACTTACCGGGCAGGTAAACTATTCCTCACTTTAAAGTCAACTTTAACGATTTTCGGTTTCTCATGTGCCCTGTAAAATGAAGCTTTCATTTGATTTAGATTTGGCAACGTCACATTAAAACTGTAATACGTTCCCATTAAAAGCGTCTTACTATTTGCTGCATATGTACTTATAAGCTTGCTTTAATTTAAACCTAAGTGAAGAATATATTATTGCGGCTAAACCTGATAAGTCGCCGCTATATTTTGCTGCTATGAGAAACGCAAAGTGCAGCGGTTCGAATCTCTTTCACCTCTTTGGAACCTTCCATTTGATGCCCATATTTTACAAACACATCCAAGGATTACCAGGATCCACGTATTGGCCTATATATCGATACCCTAGTCACCCAGGGGTACGAAAAATACCCCATGTCAAATAACTCATAAACAGCTCATGCCAGGATTACCCAGGTCCACGTTTTGATCTCAAGACCCTAGCCACTTAGCGAAAAAAAGACGTTGGCCGATTCTCAAACCTACCCAATATGCTGACAAAATTTCATGAGAATCGGTTTAGCCGTTTCGGAGGAGTTATGCCTCTAACACCGTGACACAAAAATGTTATATATTAGATAAAGCATAATTATATAAAATATCAAAACAAATGTTTTATGTTTGGAGCTTTCCGATCAAAAAAGCCTGAAAGTATGTTGTTGCATCGTGAAAGGTTGAAATGAAATTTTTATATCATCTATCTACAGGTATAAAACTGATAAACATTAAAAGGCTGTTAGCGGCAGTCCTGGGACTAGTTCGGAAACTTTCGGGACTGAAAAAATCGGGATCTGATATTCTTGAGTTTGACATTCCTAATATGTATGTGCATATTCTATTGCGTAACAACTTGTATAAATTATAAGCCTTTTAAGGCATGAAATTGAAAACGGAAAATTGTGTATTTCACGCTTGCTGAACAAAGTCGTAAAAAACTAAAATCTAAGAACTGAAAGGAAATATAAGCCGTATTAAGATGAGATTTTATCCGAATATGATTCTTCTGATCAAATTACCGAACTGTGCTTTACCAAAAATTTGGGTACTCACAGTCCCTTTTTATTACAGTTTTAAGTTAAAAACATGGCCACATCAAAACATGAACATCTCTTTACGGGGAAGGTTTTATATTGAGAAGTGGAAACTATTTTCATATCTATTGTAACAGTTTTGTTTAATCGTTGACGTTCATTTAAGAGTTCTGTTCGTTCATTGCTCAAAAATTCAATGTATATCATTTCTATTCCTCGTGAGGAAAACTATAAATTCATGAAATGAGAAGAAATTGTTTTTTCCCTTGATGTAATAAAGGTGTTCTTTGTAGTGACAGCTCATTTTGAAAATTCTCTAACTAAACGAAGGATTGGAGAAAGGGGAAGAAAAGAAAATGTCCTTTAGTGGACTAGTATTAAATTTAGTACCTTTTGTATTAAAGCACTAAGTGTATTTTTTTACATTTTCATGAAAATATTTCTAATATTAATTTACGTTAATGGCAGGCTTTCCGAATATACCTCTGGTTCTGCTATAAACATTTCTGAGAGAGGATTCAGCAGCTCTAGCAGATGCCGTTCGAAGTTATGTGTACGGGGCTTTAGCTGCATCTGATAACCAGTGTTGCCATTTTGGTGCTTTGGAGCTGTAGAGGACTGATGAAATAACGAGATTAAAAATGCAGTGGAAAATATCTATCTCAAAAATTGGAAAAATGTGACTTCAACATTAAGTTAAACAGTATAATTCTAAAAGATTTCCGATTTTGTGTTGCCACTAAGTACTGCTGAAGTGGCAAGAACGTTTTCAAACATGAGTTTGATTAAAAGCAAACGTAGAAACAAATTGAGTTTAGTTATGTTGAATTCGCTTCTTACAATAAGAAGTGGTCTTAAACATTAAACAGCTGAATAATGCTGTCATGACTTTGAACTAAACAACGATCTCTTAGAATTAATGAACACAAAAAATATTTATGAGTGTAGTAAAAATAAAATTCATCTTCTGAGGACAAAATCATAGATTTTGAAGTCCAAGATTCGTACACCCTTAGGACATTAAAAATGGAATAAAAAAATTGGAAACAATTTTAATTAATTTTCGTTGGCCAACATATTGGCAAGTCGTATTTTTGGCGAACTTGTAGCCGTGCCGTCAGGGTAGTAGTGTGAAAAATACTTCTTACTTTTTAACGATACATTACCGCCAAATTTTTATATTGCTGCGCCTTTTTTATAACTTTGTTTCAGTTTGATTTGAAATAAATGTGAAAACTTACATTAAAAAATATATATATAATTTTAGCTCTTTTTGCAACGGGTTTTGGATTTTCTTGAAGAAATTTAGCACTATCCAGATTCTAGCCCCAAAGAATTTTTTTTCTAGCAACACTGGTCGCGATCCTGTATGTATATGGTTCTTTTAAATAAGATAATACATCTTCTGAAGATACCAATGGAGCTCTGATTTAATTACATGTGTCAAGATGGAATGTGTATTCATTAGGCGAAGCGTTGCTCTCAATAGAGTAATTTGATTTGAAAAATTCCGCAAAGAATCTCTTGATCATCGCTAGAAATATTATTTTGAAATTTCATGGATGACGGAAACCCTTTCACCCTGCATTAAGAGTTTACAAATCCTTAAAATGCTTTCGGATTGCAAATTATATTTGTTTTCATTTTGCAAAGATAAGCTTTGTAACAATTTTTGTTCAAATGAAAATACTTATGGCGTAGAATCGAATACTGTAAGTAATGGTTATGTAAACCCGTATTTTTTAGCAACTTAAAAGACCGAGACTTTTTATTTTTTTTTTAATTTTCAGCTCTTTAGTGAACCATATTTGGCTTGTATCGTAATATTCACATTTTTCCAAAAGACAGTAAATGGTATCGTAAAAGTGAGGAACGCTTTGCTCTACGTCAGCATTAAATATTGGCCACATACATAGATCTCGATTTAATTTATTTTAAATTGGCCTTCGCAAATTCAAGGCGATAACTGGAGTTGTATCCTTTCTTGCCGTGGCTATGAGCATTATTTACCACTTCGTAAATTATTTTGAGGGAAGGGTGGTAAGCATCTTCAGGTTCAATTATGTGTTCGCATCGACTAATGGAATAATTAGAGTAATCATCCACAAAGGTTAAATCTAATGCTTTTTCGAATTTATTCGATTGGATGTTCATCTGTTGAAGGCAAAGTTCGGCCATTCCGTCTCGAAATTCATTGTTGGATGACTTTGAAGTAACTGATACGATATTACAGTCAGAGATGCACCATGAAATTTGTTACAATTTACAGTTTTTAGCAAGGAAATGTGAAGCATATAAACGGGCAGTTTAGAAAATGGCGGGATATAACAGATGGCTAAATAAATGTGGCTATTTTCTACAGTTCAGTCAATTCAGTATTTAAGCCTCTAACAGTTTGGTAAAATGTATGTAAACCAGGTTTTACTTTCAGTTTTTTGACTCATTCCGCCTATTTCTAGTCAAATTCCCTCATAAATGGCCCAGGGGGCCAAAAATCATTACTCAAGAAAGTATCAAAATGTTCAATCTAAAGGAAGATTTACTTGGTTGTTTTCCTTTTTGAGCAGACTTCAGATCCTCCTTAGTAGTCCCGAATCTTGACAGGAATATGGATTTTTTAGGAAGGATTACAACCAACTTCTTAATTCCAGGCTCAGTCGCCTGAGAACGTTTGCAGGTCAATATTTTTTTAGCTGCTCGTTTTGTTGGAGGTGTCTTTGATGTTCAAGGATCTACTGTAAGTGGTCTAGGGGAACCTAAGTTTATTAATTCTAGGTTGCTAAGTGCGAGAACAATTGGGTTCGGGATGCTTTGAGCACGATCGAGGGTCAGTACGCCATTAGTCCGTTTTCGTTTACTATCACGCCTGTCACTAATAGCATCAGAAGGTAAATCGGTAATACATTTAAAAGTTTCAAACCAGTTTTCATAATACTTTAATTTATCCCCCAATGCAGAAAGTTCCTTACTGATTTCGGAAAATGCGTTTCGGTTATGTTTGAAAATCTTAAAAAGATCCACTTCCGTGTATCTGCATTTCAAGCACGAACAACGCACGCCTTTGTTATCGTTGATCGCGCCACACACCCTTTCCGTCACCTAGCGCACTTCATATGAGCAAGGGCATCACAAATCCAGCACGACACGAAACGCTTTCACTTGGCAGTTTACAAAATTACAAGGCATTATAATTTAAAGAATGTCTCTTAAAGTTTATTTAGGCCCGTTTTTTCAGTACAAGTTCAACTCAGTTTATCAGTTAAATTGCGCTTAAATTTATTCTGCAGTTTTTCAGACTACTTTAACTGAAGTTTAAGCTGACCTTAAGCAGCCAAACTGGCAGGGTTAAACTCTAGTTAACCGATCGGTGATTTAGGTTCGTTCGAAATGGCGTCGAATATACCCAACAAGCATTTGGGCTTATGTACCATTAGAGCTCATATTGATAACTAGCATACCTCTAAAATCTCAAGAGTTGTTACGAAAGAGTGGTTAAACTTGAGAATCATAGTGTACTGTAGCAAATAGCATGTTGCCAAATGCGTAGAAACATTGCGGTCAAGGCACGAACTAACTGTATCTGTGTAGGTGTTAGAGTGTATAAGCGTTTAAGTGTATAAATGTATGTGTGTGAATGCATAAATGAAAATTCGGGAAAGCCGAGCGATAGTTTTTTTCGTTCATGGGTGACGTTCTTTGCCAATGCAGTGGTTATAAGAAGGGGGAAAATAAGCCAAAGGGCCAAAGTCTTGTTTCAATTGTGCCCAGTGCAAGTCTCAATCTTGCAAGTGAATTCATAGTAAAAGTGCCACTAAGTAAAGTGAAGTCCGCGGCTTTAATCGAACAAAAAGAAGAAAAAAGGTTTTTATAGTGCGGGAATAAAAGCGAATTAAAAAATTGAGCGCGCCGTATGTTTGCACGCGTACGTTTGACGGTGCCAGTCGAGGACCACGACGTCCTAGGAAACCAGCCCAGAAAATTAAAACCCAGGGCCATATTGCCAACGCATAGACCCACTGGGCACAACATTTCGCCCACACCACAACACCTTTTTATTGGCGGTCACACTATTTGATATCGGCGGCGCAACGCCAACAACTACAACAATTACAACTAATTTTTCCCGCCGGCAACAATACTAACATAGGCGGTTTAGGTAGTGGCAACAACAACAATTTTTATTGGCGGCCACATTTTTTGGTTTCGGCGGCATATCGCACCAACAACAACCACTAAAAGGATCAGCCTCCAGAGGCCAACAACAACTACATCCACGAATAAAACAAGGTTATTAAAATATACACACGTTATACACACGGCAGGATTTGGCAAGAGCAATACGGCCAACAAGAAAATGAGGCTAAAAGCGGCGTCGACGGCGGTCACTCCCAACATAAAAATACACCACAACGGCAGCAACAAAAACATATTCAGTCTCAGCGTTTTTATTGTTTTCGATAAATTGTATAGACATCATTTTATTTGCGTATTTGTATACATGGACGTAGGTTTTGGTAGGAAGGAGGGGGCAAAAGCCAAGGGGTTTTGATCAAATGATCTTTTCTTTCGTGGTTATTTTTTACTTTACTCTCTGAGTCTACTTTCATCGAAGACTTAAGTAATTTCACATTGCTTTTCAATTTATTTTCTATTATTTTTCATTTGCCTTTCCCTTTTTGTTTGACATTTCTTTTGATTTTTTCTTGCAAATGACACTGAGTTAGTCCCCAAAACAATACCGAAATTACACCCAAATTACCACGAGAGAGTTCCCAAAACCCAGAATGACACCTAATGGCCCGGAGGGAGTACAGAAAACTCCGAGAGGACCCCGAAGCAGTCTCAAAAACAATCCCAGAATGACACCTAATGAGCCGGAGGGAGTGCCGAAAACTCCGAGAGGACCCTGACGCAGTCTCCAAAACCATCCCGGAATTACCCCCAAATGACCCGGGAGTACCTCGACGGAGTCCCCCAAACTCTACCGAAATGACCCCCAAATGACCCAGACTGCGTCGGCAAAACTTATCCGAAATGACCCCGAGGGAGTCCCAAAACCATCCCGGAATTACCCCAAATGACCCCGAGGGAGTCCCCATAACCATCCCGAGATAACCCACAAATGACCCTGGAAGGACTCCGACGAAATCCTCAAAACAATCCCGAAATGACCCCCATGAGACACCGGGAGGATCGCGAGGAAGTCCCCGAAATTACCCCAAAAATACCCCGGGAGGATACCGAGGGGGTCCCCAAAATGACCCCCAAAAAAACCCAGGAGAACGCCGAGATTGTCCCCGAAATTATCCCCAACAACCCTATTAATACTCCCCAAAATCATCTCAGTATTACCCTAAGAACCTTCAGAACTCCACGCGAGGTATTAACGGATATGTGTATATTTCTCATGGCTTGTTTTTTATTTTTCAATAACTGAAAAATTTCAATTCTATTGTTATTTAATATTTTTTAAATAATGAATAATAACCCTTTACTCAAAATTTACAAATTTTCTTGAGTAATGAATAAAAATTTTTTTTTTCGTCAATCGTTATTCAAATTTGTTGATAACGACCCTCCCTGTTTGGAATATCGAAATATATTTTTTTCTAAAAAGAGCTGGGCAGTCAATTACGCCAGCGATAATGTCGACGATAAACAATAAATTTCGAGGAGAGCCTCTGACTTCGAGTGGCAAAATGTTGATAAGCATGCACCTAGCAGTATAGGGAGGCATGGAGTTATCCAAATAGAGATGTCGAAGAGCAAATCGAATGAATTTGCGTTGGATCCTTTGAATTCTTGCCGAGTGTGTGGAGTTAATGGGATTCCACATGATAGATCCATACTCTAACTTAGATTGCGCTGAAAGACTATACAAAGTTTCCAAGTGGAAAAAGTCCATGGCGAACCGACGTAGAAAGCTAAATTAGCATAAGCCTTCGGTATGATTTAGTTAACATGGCTAGCAAAAGTGAATGAAGAGTCTCAAGTTACACCATGTTGAAGACATGATCCAATTTTCGGACTAAGTCCACCCCCTCCGTCTGGCAACACCCGGCCAGTGCGGCCAAGCGCAAGTGCAGCTCAGCTGTACTTGCCGAACACCACCGCGCATAAGCAAAATCAGTTTCTCATTAACTACCCAATCGCACGCATCGCCAATCCGCATCGATTTTAAACTTATCGCCCGCCCGCCGTCGCGCAAATATTTCATTTTGTTGATTATCCCTTTTATATTGTTTTTCAAAGTGAAAATAAATACATACTTATTTTATATATTATTTTAAATACGTGCCCTCCCTTTTTCATTTAAGAAAGTGCACAGTACTGAGTCAAAACTTATACATGGTCCTTTTGTGCCAAAAAGTGCACCAGCGACAAAAAACAAAATTTTTAAGTTACATAAAATACATTTTTACATAAAAACAACAAAAGTACACGCGTCGGTACGGACACAAAAAGAAAAAAAAAAGAAAATTAAAAGTGCTTAACCAAAATTATTTAAAATAAATGTGAATAGACAAGTGCTTTAAAGAAATATTATATAAATATACATACAAATATACATACAAAAACTTGTGTACCCAAAAAGACAACACAAAAAATTACATTAAGGTGGAAAAAAAAATTTTTTTTGAAATTACAAATTTAAAAAAGTGGGTGAAGAAAAGAAAAGCTTAAAGAAAATAAATAATAATAGTTTTGAAAAAAGCAAGAAAATTTAAAAAATTTGAAATTGTTGAAAAATAAAAAAGAGAAAAAATTTGTAAGAAAAAGAAAAATATTAATGTGGAACAAAATATGTATGGAAAAAAGAGGTTTTTTTGGAAAATAAAGAAAAAACACAGAAAAGAAAGTGGGAATTTTTTATAAATATTTTTGCCCGCGAAACGAAAGAAAAAATACAAAAGTGCTTAGTGCAACAAAAACTTTCATTAAAATATATAAAAGGAAAAGCAGAAAAGGTGTTGAGAAAGAAAAGTTGGGAAAAAGCGGAAATTCAACTAAAAAGAAAAGTTTGAAAAAAAAATAAAAATAACAATTTTTTTTAAAGAAAAAAAATTCATTTGATAAAAAAAAAGAATTGTTTGAAAAACCAAATTGAAAAAACACATACATACAGCCAAACAATATCAACATTACAACACAACAAGGAGGTACAACACAACATTTCAACCAGGAACTTCTACAAAAACTAGGACACACACACATAAAGCAATAACAAATAAGATGTCAGAGTGAGTACTTGGTTTACCCAATTATATATCCATATATATTTTCCTTCCGTCTAAAGTACGGACCCCAAATCTGAAATTACGCAGTTTATACACCCATCCGATCTAAAGATCCGAACCCTGGTTATATAACCATCATCATAAAGCCTAAACGGCAAAATATTTCATTTGCCTACCCACTGGTACCAAAGGGTACAGTCCCGTCAAAACCCTTATAATTTTTTCAATACATAAATTTGTATTCCCGTACTAACGGAAAATCTACTGCCCGGTACCCAAAAAGTTCGTTGCGCTAAATACCTACTTAATATATGTATATACCCACTTAGTTCGTTAATATCACCCGAGCTACATATTTTTCCAGCGTGAAAAGCACCGCTGCCCAGTTTACCCTTATATACATATATTACATAAAATATATTTTATAAAAAACCCATAGCAACGAACTTTGCCAAATTTTGTCACTTTTCCTAAAGTTTATTTTATTTAAGTTTGGGTGCCAAGATTAATTTTGCATACAAACCTACAAGTATATGCACCCATAACACCCACACGCACTTGTATATCTTTTTGCATAAGCCAAAAACCCACCCTCAACAAAGTAATTACATGACCATATGTAACTACATAATAGAAGGAAGCAACAAAGAAGATCATCGATCACATATTTGCATACATTTACTTTGTTAATACAGATCAAGTACATTGGCATTTGCAACCAAAAAGGTATTGATTGTTGGTACACCACAGTTTACCGGCAAATACATTTTACCCATATATATATATATATATACATACATATATACCCATATTGCTTATACTCAGAAGCACTGAGACAAGTACATATAACAAAAAACCCAGCATACATTAGGCGGGTCTCAAAAAAAAAAACCCCCCAGTGAACACCCATTTACATATACATATACCCACATACTTGCACTCAGAAGCGCTGAGACAAGCCCATATTAAAAACCAAGCGTACATTAGGCTGGTTTCAAAAAAAAAATTTTTTTTTGCCCTTTTGACAAATTTTTTTCGATTTTCAAAGCTTAATAAAAGCTCCCCTTTTAATAAACCAAACTAGTTTATAATGCCGAAATCGTCGGAAGAAACCCAAAAATTTACCACTGCAGATAAATGCCTGCAGGAATTCATATATGACGGTAACCAAGTAGAGGTTTACTGCTGAAGATGGTCACCCTCCCAAGCTACCGATTTATCAGAGTGTATGTTTAAGGTCAAATTAGAAGACCTAGATAAAATATGGGCAAAGGTGCTAGCGTCCCATCGAGAAGTAAGTTTCTCTGATAATTACACAGAGGTTAGCGGCTCGGTTGAGCAAAAATTCGCTAAATGCATAGAAACCTATCAAACATGCAAATCTGAAATTTTGGAAGCCTTACAAACTTTCAACACAGCTAGCACCAACCAACAACAAATACCCGGCCACCCAATAGATGATTCAAACTCAAATGGTTGTTATTTGAAAGTACCAGCATGTGACACCGAAGTCTTCCATGGTGGATACGAAGACTGGCCATCCTTCAGAGATATGTTCACGGCAGTCTATAAAAACCACCCTAAGTTATCACCCGCTCAAAAATTATACCACCTACACCTGAAAACGAAAAGTCAAGCAGGACTTATTGTTAAACAATACCCACTGAGCGATGATAATTTCGAGCTTGCCTGGGAAGCGCTCAGATCTAAGTACGAGAACAAAAGGATACTCGTCGACAACCAATTGAAGACACTGTTCAACCTACCCACAATATTCCCAGAAAACGGAGAACAAATACAGAAGATGCAGACAACAATCAACAACTGCATGTCAACCCTTAACACCCAAGGAATCCCGACAATGGACTGGGACCCAATCCTCGTTTACCTCTGCTCATCCACGCTTCCAAGTGAAAGCCTTTCACTATGGCAACAATCCCTCAGCTCCGGAAAAGAACTCCCACTTTGGGATGATATGAATAAATTTTTGACCAGCAGATACAAGGTAGTAGAGAGAATAAGTACTTATAAAACGGCTTCGTGTAGATTGTGCAACCAATACCACGCAGTCAAATCTTGCGTTAGGTTTAGAAATGTGTCGGTATCAGACCGAATCAAATTTGTGAGAGAAAATAGTTATTGCGATGTTTTGTTGTTGATATGTTTGTCTACGTCACACCCCAAGAACGAATGTAAAAGTAGTTTCACGTGCGTTTATTGCCAAAAGCGTCATCATTCACTACTGCATTTGCAGCCCAAACCCCAACAATCACAACCAAACCCCAGAGCTCAAAATGCCCAAGCCGGCACCCCTAGGAGAACGGACGACGAGCGAGCCTCAACATCGAAAGCCGCCGCAAGAGCCACCTCCTCCCAACAGTCTCAAGACAAAAACCCGGTTTCTACACTCTTCTCGAGTAATCATTGAACCACCCTACTACCCACAGCAATAGTATCAGTATACTTTGCTGGCGAATTTCATAAAATTCGTGCCCTAATAGACCAAGGTTCACAAAAAACTTTTGTATCATCCCGTATACAAAAGCTTCTTGGTCTACCCACAAAAAAATCTCTCCACCAGATATCTGGAATGGGTGGAACGGTTGTGAAGAATGCTAATAAAGTCTGCCAAATAACATTGTGTTCGGCAGACTTAACCCAAATGATAGACGCACAAGCAATAATTTTGCCGAAACTAACGAAGTTCTTGCCCACAGTCAGAGTTTCAAGCATCGATCTCGAAGAACTGTCCCATTTACCGTTAGCCGATCCACAGTATTCGATACCATCCAAAATCGATGTGGTAATCGGCAGCGATATCACCCCGCAAATCCTCACCGAAGGGATCCTACGAAATGTGAGTGGAACATTACTTGCCCAAAACACAATATTCGGATGGATATTAAGCGGCCGTGTAGCTGAAAAGGTATCAACCTTCAGCACTCATGTCACGGAATGCACCGACGACCCCATCAATCAACTTTTGATACAATTTTGGGAACAGGAAGAAGTTCACCAAACCCAACAACGATCAGCAGATAATGAATACTGCGAAGCACTCTACCGGACAACCACAATCCGTGAGGAAGATGGACGCTACAGAGTCAAACTACCATTCAAATCGGAATTTCCAGCCAATATGGAACTCGGTCATTCACGACCCGCAGCACAATAGCAGTACATCAGCATTGAACGCACCCTCGAAAGAAAACCCGAATTAAGAGACAAATATTTTGAAGTCCTTAATGAATATTTAACCATGGATCACATGGAACCCGCCTCCCAACAAGAGATAATTAGAAATGGTAAATATCTATCATTCTATCTACCCCATCATGCTGTCATAAAACCCGACAGCAAAACCACAAAAGTGCGAGTCGTCTTCAACGCATCAAAAATGTCGCATTCTGGCAACCCGTTGAACGACGTGCTTCATACAGGCCCCATTCTACAAAATGACTTAATGCTCGTCATACTTAAATGGCGACTTTATAAGTTTGTTTTCAACGGCGATATTGAGAAAATGTATCGCCAAATACTCATCCACAAAGAAGATAAAGATTTTCACCGAATCGTTTTCGAAAAGACCCAGCTCTGCCGATAGAAGATTTTCGACTAAAAACAGATACCTTTGGTGTAAATTGCGTGCCATATTTGGCAATTCGAACCCTACACCAACTCGCCCACGACTGTCAAGATGAAAATCCGCTCGCTAAAAACATTTTATTAAACGAAACATATGTTGACGATATTTTGTCAGGCGGTCATAATATACAGTCCACTTTGAACTCCGTGACCCAAGTTATCGAAGCCCTAAAATCGGCAGGGTTCCCTTTGAGGAAGATGTGGGCAAATCACCCTGAAATTTTAAAACCCGTTCCTGACCCTGATTTGCTAGACGTCGACTTCCTTAAATTCCATGATTCGAGTTCCACAAAAACCCTTGGAATTCAGTGGAACGCGCTAACCGACACCTTCACCTACACGTATGATCCACCGTCAGCAGAAAACACGACTACAAAAAGGTAGATTTTATCAGCAGTTGCAAAACTGTTTGACCCCGCAGGATGGCTTTCGCCAATAATGATTCTTGCAAAAATGTTGCTGCAACAACTCTGGATGGAAGGAACGGATTGGGACGAAGACGTGAAGCCCGGAGCTCTCCAAAAATGGAGCTCAATTTATGGAAATTTACCTCACATCAGAGACATTAAAATCCCTAGGTGGGTACAGTATTCCCCCGATAAACTAATCCAGCTGCATGGATTCTCAGATGCTTCAGAAAAAGCATTTTGTGCCTGTATATATTTACGAGTACAAACCCATGAAAATAGTTTTCATCCCACTTGCTGGCTGCTAAAAGCAAAGTAGCACCCCTCCAAACCATGAGTCTGCCACGGTTAGAACTCTGTGGAGCAGTTTTACTCTCCAAGTTAGTGAAACAGCTGCGAAGCGAGCTGAATCTACCCCAACACGAACTCATTCTCTGGTGAGATTCTGCCATCGTACTGGCCTGGTTAGAAAAACAACCCCATACCTGGAAAACGTATGTCGCCAACAGAACCTCTGAAATTTTTAAAAACGTCGACAACGCCACTTGGAGACACGTTTCCAGTAAGGATAACCCAGCGGATTTGGGCACTCGAGGTTGCAAGCCTCAAGTTTTAGTCCAATGTCCACTATGGTGGGAAGGACCTAATTGGCTAATCAATCCATCAACTTCGTGGCCAAAGGATACATCTCACCACCCAACTCCACCCGAACAACGACATGTGGAAGTATTCCACACCCTGCAGGAAGAATATATAGACATACTCGACCGGTTTTCGTCGTTTTCTCGAGCGCTTAGAGTCGTGGCCTATATGTTGCGGTTTATCAAGAAAGCAAGGAAACTGAAAGTTCCAGCCACGCTCAACCTCATCCACGCCGAAGTGAATGATGCCAAAATCAAAATCATCATTCAAGTTCAACGGAATCATTACGGAGACACGATAGAGCTGCTTCAAACGTCAGGACTCTTACCCAAAAATAACACCCTTCTGACATTAAAACCCATGCTAGATGACTCAGGAATCATGCGAGTTTCTGGAAGATTAGCATATTCCACCTATAGCTTTAATGAGTGGCACCCAATTTCATAGCCGAAAACTCTCGATTTTGTTCTCTTCTGTTGGACTTCCTCCATTCGAACCTGCTGCACGCCGACAAACAGCTGATGATCCGAATGGTACAGCAACAGTACTACATTCCACGTTTGAAGCAAAAGGTCAAAAAGTTCATCTTCCACTGCAAAACCTGCACCATCTACAAACAGCAGATGAAAACGCAGATAATGGCAGCTTTGCCACCCGAGAGGTCAACGTATTCCCTACCCTTTCATACAACAGGAGTCGACTTTGCCGGACCATTTTTGGTAAAAACTTCTTCCCTTCGCTGAGCTTCGTATGTGAAAGCTTACGTTTGTGTGTTCGTCTGTTTTTCCACCAAGGCTGTTCATTTAGAAGTGTGCTCTGATCTCACCACGAATGCATTCAACGCAGGCTTTGCCCGATTCACTGGCCGCCGTGGCCTACCCCACCAGATATATTCCGACAATGGAAAAACTTTCGTCGGCGCACAACGCGAATTACAAAGAGAATTCACCACATTCCTCAAGGAAGTCGCTACAGACGTCGCCGAAAAGTATGCAACTCACGGATTCTCATGGAAATTCATCCCACCATACGCTCCCCACATGGGTGGTCTATGGGAAGCGGCCGTGAAAAGTTTCAAGATACACTTTACGAAAGTAGCAGGAAACCAGAAGTTTTCCTTCGAAGAACTCACTACCCTCTTTGTACGCATAGAGGCGGTCCTCAACTCCCGACCGCTCTCCCCTATGTCCGAAGATCCAATGGATCCCCTAGTCCTAACCCCAGGGCATTTCCTACGTGAACCAACTACCGGAACCAACTGCCGAGCATCTCACCCTGGTCAATAAATGGCACAAAGTAAAAACGCTTCACCACCAGTTCAGCACACGATGAAAGAACGAGTACCTCAAGGAGTTGCACAAGCGGTACAAATGGAAATGCCCTCAACGCAATATTCAAGTTGGAGATTTAGTCGTGGTAAAGGATGATTTACTACCCCCGAACGAATGGCGTTTGGGACGGGTAATCACTTTACAACCTGGATCGGATAACCATGTTCGAGTTGTGGAACTCAAAACCCAAAATGGAATAATAACCCGAAATATTGCCAAACTGTGCGTGCTACCAAATGCCTAGCAGTGCTAACCCTACCTCTGGTACCCTCTGCTTCATGCCCCATTTTTTGAGAAATACGTATTTTTCTTTCTTGTGACTCCCCCTCCAGCTGCCGAAAGTGTTCACTCGGCCACCACACACTCTTACACCGAGCTCGACCACAAAGCAACAATGCTGGACGCCATGACAACGACAGCGGACGCCGAGACAGGGCAACCCCACGAGCCCGCGCGCAAACCAGCCAAAGAGCGGTACAGAGCCGATCGGCTCGGCAAAAATACGACAAAATACGACAATTAGTAGCCGAGGCACGGGCGGCCTTGGACAGGGTTGATGCCGCCCTGTTGAAGACATGATCCAATTTTCGAACTAAGTCCGCCCCCCTCCGTCTGGCAACACCCGGCCAGTGCGGCCAAGCGCAAGTGCAGCTCAGCTGTGCTTGCCGAACACCACCGCGCATAAACAAAATCAGTTTATCATTAACTACCCGATCGCGCGCATCGCCAATCCGCATCGATTTTAAACTTATCGCCCGCCCGCCGTCGCGCAAATATTTCATTTTGTTGATTATCCCTTTTATATTGTTTTTCAAAGTGAAAATAAATACATACTTATTTTATATATTATTTTAAATACGTGCCCTCCCTTTTTCATTTAAGAAAGTGCACAGTGCTGAGTCAAAACTTATACACACCAAGATCAGGAAATTCGTTAACCGAAGCACGAGCTTTCCTTGAGATTTAGTATGTTGTCGAAAGACTATTATGGAGCGCCCATTCATCAGAAGAATTTAAACAATCCTGCAAGAGCAATGCATATGATCCTTCTATACAGTTTTAAGTCATTTGCATAAATAAATATTTCGATTGCTTTACAAATAAACCATTGTCTTTGATGAAGGTTGAAAATAGCTAGAGTTATGTGGTTCCCCAATAAATTCAAAAAATAAAAATTCAGAAACACATTTTTTCAGAAAACAATAGCCAGAACTCTTTTTCCAGAAGGCCAAAATTCAGAAGTCAAAATTAAAAATTACTTCTGATTTTTTTCAGCCGACTGGTTACTTCCTGGAACACAGCAATATCGAAAGGCTTTATATCCAATCGAATTATGTAATATTTATAATAGCACCAAATTGAGTGAAGTCCGAGCAAATAATTTTATCTAAGGGTAGCACAACGCCATTCGTGCATTTCGACACACCCTAATATATTTAGTTTCATAAGTAAAATAAAAAACGAACAGGCAATAACAGAAAAAAAACTGCAGCATTTTTCAGCTGAAGGCGAGTCATATCGAAAACGCAAGAAAATATATTGTGACTAATATTAGTGACACTAAGTGATACTCACATCACTAGTCTGATGCTAAGTAAATGAAGCCACAACAACAATAAAGCATTCACTCACTTGTATCGACATAAACTAATCAATCATTATGTCTACCCATATGTACATACACGCAGCGCAGAGTAACGCACAAACACATGCATATCTCTGAGATACTCCCAAAAGTATGCAATCATTTGGGCAAGTATCACTCACATATACACGCGCATGGGCTATAAAATCGTGCATCTGTTGTCATAGCTGAAAAATGTATAGCTTGTAAACGAGAAATAAGAAGAAATAGAAACGCCTAGAACTATGGGAACGAGAAATCACAGAGTGTAAAAGGAGGTAAAGCTGAGAATCAGTAATGAGTTTTATTTAAGCACGCTATCTGTCGAGAAGTAGTAGTATTGTGAAGTACTTTAATAAAAGCCATTTTGCATTATTGAATAGTGGAGTTATTCGAACGTTAGTGGAAGGTTGCAAATAAGAGGAATTTCAGTAAATTCGTTACAATATACCGACTTCGGCCAGCGTTTGTTTTATATTGTAAATTGATTTGTTGATATATTAACGATAAAGACACTTCCCGAAGGCTATGGGGAGTGTTATCGATGTTGATGGTCCTTTGCGGATATAGATCCGGTACTTTCCGGTAAGAAATCACCATTAAATTACTAGTCCGACCATCTCGGGAACGATAAATATGACCGCTTTAAACCTTCTAGGCCATCGTGCCCTCCCCACCCCTTAGTTCCATGAGCCTCGCTTGCTAAATATGTGTATGATAAATTCATATTTGTAACATAAATGTTCGCTATTACTTTTAATTTAATTTAAATTTATAAACGATAGCATATAGTTTATGACTTTTTTCAAAAATTAATAATCCAAAAAAAGCTTATTTTTTTGCTAATCTTTTTCTATACTGAGTAAACATCATATATTTCAACTTGGCTAAATGCCCATTAGCCAAAATTCGTTGTTTCCGAAATATGATTTTTTGAATGTTAAACTTTTTTTCGCCATATATTGATGCAATACCTATCAGCATACAACGAGATTAATACCAAATGCTTAAAATTAATGAAAATGTATGAAATATCACATTTATTATTGAAAACATTAATTTGTTGTTATTTTTCAGAATTACAGTGATTTTGTACTAAAACGGCGGAAAATGATGTGCAAATATGCCGCCGATTTACTACAAAATCATTGTAATTCTGAAAAATAACAACAAATTAATGTTTTTAATAATAAATGTGATATTTTTTTTAATTTTAAGCATTTGGCATTGATCTCGTTGTATGCTCATATGTATTGCATCAATATATGGCGAAAAAAAGTTTAACATTCAAAAAATCATATTTCGGAAACAACGAACTTTGGCTAATGGGAATTTAGCCAAGTAGAAATATATGCTGTTTACTCAGTATAGAAAAAGATTAGGACAAAAATAATAAGCTTTTTTTTGGATTATTAATTTTTGAAAAAAGTCATAAATTTTTACTAAATACTAAAACAAATTTTTTTTTAACTATATGCTATTGTTTATAAATTTAAGTAAAATTAAAATTAATAGCGAACATTTCAAAGAAAAGATCATGAGAATCGGGTAATTTTTGACAAAGCAATTGTATGCTGATATGCATTGGATAAATAATATATAGGGGAAAAAATGTTTAATATTCAAAAATTCATATCTCGAAAACAACGAATTTTGGCTAATAGGCATTTAGCCAAGTTGAAACATAAACTGTTCACTCAATATAGAAAAAGTTAAAAAAAAAAACTTTTAAACTATATGCTATTGTTTATAAATTTATATAAATATAAATATAATAACGAACATTTCAAAGAAAAAATCATGAGAATCGGTAAATTTTTGACAAAGTTATTGACAGTTGAAAAATAGGTGAATAAAATATCGATTGCATTTTGTGGAATTCAATTGCCGATAAATCCGAAAAAAATTATTATGAGGCAAAAAAAAAAAACAAAACACGTGTTTCATTATTTTGACCAAAGAACAACATATTAAAATTTCATCAAAATCAAAAATCATGTCCTGCGCGGACCGGGTGTCTTGAAATGGAACGAGGAAGCTTCTCCCTAACAGGAACGTGGTGACGGCTTTTAATTAATCTATCCTCTTCGATTTTCGATTATACTCGTCTCGAATTTAGTAATATGTTATACGTGAACAGATACGAGTATCTAACTGATATTGTTATTTAGATATCGCGACTTCAGTGAGCTTTCTCGAAAAATCGTGCCCGTCAAAATCGGTGCCAAAAACGATTTAGAATTCTTTTCTAAGTTCATTTAATTGAATTTAATAAATAAATAAATGTAAGGCGCGATAACATCCTAAGAGATCTAAGGCCGAGCTTCTCTTCCAATTTGCGTCGTGCTCCTCTTGATTTTTCCCTACAAATTGGCCGGACGGGACCTACATGTTTTATGCCGACTCCGAACGGCATCTGCAAGGCAGATGAGTTTTCACTGAGAGCTTTTCATGGTAGAAATAAAATCGGAGCGCTTACCAGACACTGCCGAGGGGCGACACCGCTTAGAAAAATTGTCTTCTAATTGAAAAATCGTAATTCTAAAATTTTGATGTTGCTTTGCCCGGGAGTTGAACCCAGGGCATACGGTGTGATAGGCGGAGCACGCTACCATCACACCACGGTGGCCGGTGAATATAGTTGGCATTCAAATTCACAATAAATCACGGTCAAAGGTCGCAAAATTTTGTTTTTTGCAAATATTTCGCTAGTTTACTCCCTTTTGTTTTGCAGAGGGCGATGTTGAATTTCACTGAATTTTCCACAAGTCTAGCCTGAAGTATTTGTTCGTGGCTCAAACTTATATTCGGACAAATTTTGGAGTCGCAAACAAGAGGGACTGAATTTAAAAAAATGGATAGACATTTTACTAGCAATGTTAAGCTGTAACTCCAGCTATAATTAACGCATCAAAAAAACAGTTGGTCACGCTTGCCAAAAAGAGAAAAAATCGGCCACTAACACATTAAATTTTTATAAAACTAACAGTGAACTAAACTTTAGAATCCATGTTGTATGACGACTTCGCACGGCCGCTGCAAGGAAGATGCATTTTCCTTGAAAAGCTTTTCATGGCAGAAAAACTCCCGAAGTGTGCCAAACCGTTGCTGAGGGGCGAGCCCGCATAGAAAATGTTTATTTAGATTGAAAAACTTTTTTTTAATTTTATAATTTATTTAATAATTTGGGAAAAATTTAAACAACTTGACACCAGGACGGACAAGGCGACAGCTGTTTCGATTATACTTTGTAAATCTCTTCAAAGCCTTTTCTCCCGGGAGTGGGAGTCGAACCCGCACTCCTACGATAGTTGAAATTGTTACAAACGCATTCAGCTACGTCATGCCTTAGTTGTTGTAAAGTTTTTCCCAATTGCCTTCTTTTGCATATATTGTAGTTCTATAAATAGAACAAAAATAGCAGCAATACATACCCGACTCATACGAACAGACAACTTTTGGTTAATTCGCTGTAGTTCTATAAATAGAACAAAAATAGCAACAATACCAAGTTTCTCTGAAACCGCCTTACAAACATGCACAACTTCAACACATAATTTACATACGAAGTATGTGATGTGTAGAAGAATATATGCAAAAGACGGCAATTGGGAAAAACTTTACAACAACTAAGGCATGACTTAGCTGAATGCGTTTGTAACCATTTCAACTATCGTAGGAGTGAGGGTTCGATTCCCACTCCCGGGATAAAAGGCTTTGAAGAGATTTAGAAGGTGAAATCGAAACAGCTGTCGCCTTGTCCGTCCTGATGTCACGTTGTTTAAATTTTTCCCAAATTATTAAATAAATTATAAAATTAAAAATTGCTTGAAGTGAATGTTTCCATACATTTAAAGCAATACGGGCAATCCCTGATTAACTTTTTTCTAACCCAAGACCTTCGGTGTGCTACATGGATTAGAAAACGTACATGAAGTAAATATATTTTTACGTTAATATTCATGAAAATTATATTTGATTCTGTGCCAAATATCATGTTCCTTAATATTCAATAAACAGAATTCATAGGTCCGAATTTTTGTAGGATTAATGAATATTTTCATAGACCTCAATGAAAGGTTAGGTTGATCTCATATGTTCTGAGACCTCAATAAAAATATTCATTATTTTTACGTACCTTCATAAACTTGCAAAAAGAAATCAGCACAAAATTACTTGCACATTTGTACATTTTATTAAAATCAGGTCATTTAAAAAATCAGTATTCATTAAAATACAATAAGATTTTTGTTCAATTCAAATTTAGTTTTTATTTTATGCTTATTTAGACATCATACCTTTTTCCAAATCCTCCTCCGAAATTGTATTACCCTGTAGTCAAATGCCAAAGTAGTCAGAGAACATTCTAGTTGTGGAGTTATTCATACTAGTTGGTGTTTGAATAGTTAGTTGACCAGAATTATGTGGGGTCATTCATATCAGTTATTGTTTGAATAGTTGTTGTTGTTGTTGTAGCAATGATTCGCCCCACCTAATAGCTGCGACCGATCACATATTGTCATCAATATCCTCTAACGGGAGTCCAAGGAAACTTACTGTTTCAATAGGGGTGGACCATAATGGTAGGGGTGTCAGAGGCGTTGGTTCCACATTACAATTAAAGAGATAGTTGGTGTCATGTGGGGACACATTGCAAGCGGGGCATACATTTTGTATGTCGGGGTTGATTCTGGATATGTAAGAGTTTAACCTGTTACAGTACCCAGAACGAAGTTGAGTCAGAGTGACTCGCGTTTCCCTGGGGAGTATTCGTTCCTCTTCCTCAAGTTTTGGGTACTGTTTTTTGAGTACTGGATTAACCGGGCTGTTTGAATAGTTCATTGACATCGGTTCAATTTAAGAACGAAGCGTCAAAACCTAGGGCGCATTCTATTCCCGATTCTGTTCAAGTTATATTACATATATATATTAGAATGGTCTTAAAAATTAGTTTTCCCCAAAAAAGACTGAACTGCCCCTGCAATTTATTCCTTTGTATGTAAGTAATAAATATCACAACTCCTGGGCATATTACACCAGCTTAAGGCGTGGCACATTCCCATTGAAAATGCCCAAACCCATTTTTTTTTTAATTTCCGAGAATAATGCGCGACAGATCTTATAAAAAGTTGTAAATATGTATGCTGTTTTACTTATAATTTTTGGAAATAGGCGTGGGGCTTCCCATTTTTCAATCAAACATTTTCCAACGTTTTGTTTCTTTGAGACCAAACTTGGACAATACTATTAATTACACATTACATTACATTACATTATTAAGGATCCATCAGTTGATGGTAAATTCCAGGCTTTGAAAGCACAACTGCTTGACATATTCGAACAAAGCAGCGAAAGCAAATTACGACGTCTGCTTCATAACACTGAGGTCACTGATGCGACGCCATCACACTATTTACTACGTTTAAAAAATTTAGCAGCTGGTATGGTGACCGAGAACATTCTACGTACAATTTCTCTGGAACAAATACCACACAAATTCCGTCGGATTTTGGCCGTCAGAGCCACTAACGATCTTGACAGCCTCGCCTTACAAGCAGACAAAATTTATGAGGTGGAAAATAGCATTATGTCTGTGACAACCAAAGTGGGGCCACAACAGCTGACGGGGCAGCAGCATACAACGAAACACAAAAATTGTTTGCACATAACATCGAAGAATATACCGCCCAGTTACAGGCGCTCACGACGGCGGTAAAAACAAAAGATGATAAAGCGAGAGAGATGGGAAAGAACATGTGCTAATATCACACACGATTCGGTGCTCAAGCAAAGAAGTGCCGACAACCCTGTAATTTCCACAAAAGCAATTTAAACTAACAAGGCCGTCGGTCATTCTCGTAGGCAAAGCTGACGGCCACTTCAATTCACGTCTACAAATAACCGATTTAAAAAATCGTCTCAAATTCTTGATCGACACCGGCGACGACATTTCGGTGCTACCGTAGTTCTCAATAATATTCCAACGAATTTAAAGGAACCTGATTTCACTCTCTTTGCAACAAGAGAACTTACAGAACTTACGGCTTACACCAACTAACGCTCTACATTGGTCTGGGCCAAACTTTGAAGTGGCAATTCACAGTCGCAGACGTTGCGCATCCCATATTAGGTGCCGACTTTATCAAAGTCTCCACAGTCTCCACGACCTCAAGCATCAATGCAAGAAATGACAGTCCCACACATTACATCCGCCATTTATATCAATTATGTGGAACGCCTCCTCCAGGAATTCGAGGGAATCACCAAACCGACTAATCCCCTCAAGCCTAAGCATAGCGTAAAGCACCACATAACTACTCAGGGTACACCCGTCGCAGAGAGGGCACATCGGATCGCAGGAGAAAAACTACCAGCAGCCAAAAAAGAATTCGACAGTATGTTAAAACAAGGTACTTGCGTTCCGTCAAAGAGCGAATGGGCCAGCCCACTACATCTCGTGCGAAAAAAATATAGAAATTGGCCCATTCCGCATCTCCGAGACTTCACATACTTTATGCATGGCTGCAGTGTGTTCACAACACTGGATCTCACGCGAGCATACTACCAGATTCCAGTGGCACCTGAAGACCGACCAAAAACAGCGGTAATAACACCCTTCGGCCTCTTCGAATTCAACGTAATGACATTCGGTTTATGTAACGCTGCACAGTCATTTCAAAGATTAATGGATTCCATATTTCGAGACTTGCAGTTTTGTCATATTTACATCGACGATATCTTGATAGCATCTAAGTCCTTGGAGGAACACAAAAAACATCTAAGAATGGTGTTCGACCGCCTGAGACAGCACGGGCTTTAAATTAATGTCAACAAATTTTCGTTCGCACAACAAGAGGTAGTCTACCTCGGACATACAATCGACAGAGCAGGATTTAAGCCAACCACTCAGCGCATAGAAGCAATGCGAAACTACACGAAACCACAAAGAATTGCTGAGCTGCGACGTTTTTTATGCTCTGGAACTTTTATAGGCTAAACATTCCTCGAGCTTCGGAAATTCAGGCTCCACTAATGGTCCTCTCCGCGGGAGCGAAAAAGAGCGACAAACGTCCGGTGGGATGGGATGAAACAACATCAAAAGCCTTTGATGACTGTAAAATGACATTGATAGATGCCGTCCAGCTGGCATACCCAGAAATTGAGGCTGCTTCAACTCTCCGCTGCGATGCATATGATCAGGCAATAGGGGCGGCACTGGACCAATCTATCAAAAACTAAGTTACGACCTTTAGGGTTCTATACGGCTAGAGACGTCGAAGACGAACAACATAACGATCAGGAACTACACCATCTGCTACGTTTAAGTTCAACATCTCTGAAACTACACAAACTCAAAATTGATGATTCAGATGCCGAGTTGTACAGCAATGTATCGACAGGCAAGGTAAGACCATACATACCCCCTCACTACGACGAAAAGTGTTCGACCTAATTCGCAACATCTCGCACCCCAATTGACGAGCCACACAAAAGCTCGTAAGTCAACAATGCGCGTGGCCGCATATGAATCGTGACAGTATCAAGAGGGTACGTACATGTTTGTCATGCCAACGTAGCAAACACGTTCACGTCGTGTAATGGTCGCTTGGGCTGCAATATGTCTTTTTGCGTGTACCTATCCCCCTCTGAAATAAAATTTCTCGCATGTGAGAAATTAATTTAAGATTTTTATTGCCGCTCTAGGGCATTTAATTGATTACCTCTAGTAAAAGCGATAAATTGTCACCTATTGGCTGAAACGTGAACAATAATCGCTTGGATTTTCCCAAGGAAAATCTGTCCGAAACTTTCAAATGCTGAAATGCGCCAGAGTTAGTTAAATATGTCTCGTAGGCTAGAAAAATTGCAAACAGTAGCAAAATCAAATCATTCACGTCATTCTGTCTTAGTTTTATTACAATGATTGAAAAGACGCATTTAAGTGACATTAAACATTTTCTCAAACGAAGTTAGGAAAGTGTCAAAAACAGAAGCCAAAAGATAGGAAGTCCGAGGGTATAAAAGAGCCTGAACAGCTACAGTTAGCTCTCCTTCCTGTTTTTCATCGTACCAGACGGACATCTCCAGTAAAGATATTCAGGCAGTTCCCGTAAACCACATGGGTTTTGTTTTCGCGTAATAAGGTAAGACATTTCCCTTTAAATCTCCTTAGATAGGAAATAATTATAGGGCATTTTTCTTCAATAGGCGTGACTACCATATAGGCAGAAATTCCTACCCACACTCATCGCCTCCTGACAAGTTGGAAGTCACTTTCCCAGTGCACATAGGTGAGGGTGTGGAAGTTTTTTGGTTACGAACCATTTGTACACATTGGAGCTGAGGGGCATCCAGAGTGAGCCTCCACTAATTCCAACGCGACCAACGAAGATTAGGAATCTAGAAGGATCCTGGGGCTTGGTTTTACCACCCCACCTCATTCAAACACCATCAGGCGCACATGAAAGAGGCAGCATTTTCGTCGCTGTTTGCCATCCATCACCCAAATTTGTGCACAGTTTGACAAATATTAAAAGTGTCATATTGGAAAAAAAAGTCCCAAAAAGAAAAAAAAAAAAACGAGGGATAAGCCAAAAAATAATAAGTTTAGCGCAGTGAATTAAATGAAAAAACCTGGAAAAAGTAGTAACAATTAGTGTTAAACAGAAAATGTTGTAGAAAAAAGTAGGTGAAGTTAGTTACAAAAAGCCTAATATAAGGTTAAACGAAATTTCAAGTAGTTAAAAGTAACTAAACGAAACGATATGTGAAAATATTTGGGTGCATATGTGTTGTAGGCATACCTAACCCCGTCTTTCCCTACAAAACAAAAAAAAAAAAACATAAACTTAGCTAAAAATCAAAAAAAAAAAATAATAATAAATTTTGGTTAACAAAAATATTCAAATTAAAATTTGCGGCTACCGAAGGGCTTTATGTGTCACTGTAAGCGATCTCACTCCCTTACAGTGTAATTCACATCATAGCCCAAAAACAAAACCAAAGCAAGAAATTTGTCAAACAGATATTCCAACTGCATCAACACCGCTGAAAGGATTTCATCGCTGGATTGGATCACCCACATACATACCTACCACAATAAAATATGTAAGTAATATTGTACCAATATCTTTGTTGCCTTTGTTATTGTTTAAATTTTTTTGCTTTGATTTGCAACCAAGACAAATCGGCATATTAGTGGGCATAATTACCTACATACTTTACAAACGTATGTACATACATCGGTACACCTGTTGTGCGTACTTATGTATGTAAATTCGTAAAAATCGCTATGTAGCTAAAAAGGGTCTACATAACTATGTAGGTAAAGCACATTAAGTTAAAAAAATGTACGTTCAATCACTTACATTTTTTCCTTTCAAATTTAATTATTTACCATAATTATTTGGTTGGGTTGCGTTGATACAAACCAAACAAACTACTTTATTATGTAAAATGTATAAAAATTCTTAAAAAAAGAAAAAAAAGAAAGACAATCATAATTATCATGTGCAAAAGTACAGTCTATCGTTCTTTCGAACCAATTAAGTTTTGATTGTAGTATTTGTAGTTACAGTTCGTAAATTTTGCTACCAAACCTAAACAAACAAAATAAAAAAAATTTTTTTTTTAATAATGTAAAATCAACCAAATAATTGTGGCATCCCCTCTGATGCAAAAATACATACATTTCTCCATTGTTATGAACCGGCATATAATTTTTTTTGTACAAGTTTAGCAAAATAGGAAAACAAAAAATTCATATAAATACCTAAAGCAAAGAGGGCAACAAAAATTCTTTGCAGAGTGTAGCTTGTTGTGGGCTTATGATGCCTTGGTATGTCCAGTAATTTCAATCTAGTAAATATATATAATTTTGCCATATGATGATTGATTACATTTTGCTCATATGATCTTCCGTCCGTAAGTTTTTTTTATATTCTTTGTCTTTGCTCAAACCGGGTAAATTTCAATATACCTCGTACCAATATATAATATTGATAAATTGGTAAAGAGTACGTTTTTGTTCAACTATTTTCAATACGCGTTGAAATTATAAAAGTCTAAAACATTTTTAAAACCCATTTTTAATGGAACTACCCCCTTCCTATTAGTCTACCTACCTACATTCACACTTATGCACATAAATATGAATTTTTTTTCAAATGTAACTTAAAGAAAAGCAACAAAACTTTTACCCAAAAATATAAGAAAATAAAGTCAGCTAGTAATTTTTATGACGCCCGGGTATTTTCAATAAACTACCTATCGTCAATAATGCTTTTGTCAATTGATCTGCTGTACTTTAATGATATGAATTTATTTGGATATTGCATGTTCTAACTTACATGGTACGTCGTTAATTTTAGTAATAGTTTTTGAAAAACATGTTAATCTATTTAAATTAATTTATTACTCTAGAGAATGGAAAGGTTTTTCTATTCAATTATGGTTGCGGTCCAAAATTTTTAACCGGCATTGAAGTTATCAACCTTAAGAAAAAAAAAATTTAATTTATTTTAATAGTTAAAAATACCATTTGTTATGGAATGCCCCCAGCTGATCTTAGTCCATGCACATACACATTTATGTATTACCTATAAACATTTCCTAGTTGTAGTTGAAAGAAAAAAAAAAAGAAGAAGGGAAAAATAGAAACAAACAAGCAATGTTACCTAAATATGAACCCTAAATATAAGTAAAAATCGGAAGCTAGTGTTTTCTATGATAGCCTGGTACGAATAGTCACATGAAAGAGAGTTAAATTATAACCAGATTTCTATCTGCCCTTTAGTATACATAATATACATAAGTATACATAGTATACATAAGCCGCTAATAAGCGTGTAATATTAGGGTTGTCCTAATAATTTTGTTTATTTTAGTAACTAATATTAAGGATTAAGGTTAATCCTAAACATCTTTCCAAATAAGATTGAGGATTGAATTTTGGATTGTAGTTTGGCAATTAATTATTATGGTTAATAAACGCTGAATTGTTATCGACTTGAAAATATGAATATGTAAGTTTTTGCATGTTCCTGGAGGCAAATGTGTAGATGACATAAAAGGTAGTATACGTTTTTTTTCGGGATCTTCGAATTCTATTCGCATCAAAGATCATGTTAGGGTAGGGTAAAGACAGCGAGTGTCGACTATCAGCTTAGACCTCGCCCCAATATTCACTTAAACAGATGTCCGCTGTCACCTCTTTAGCATTTAAAGTTAGTTGTTTGGTTCTTTTGAGTTGGTTAGTTACCGATCTCGTTTTTTTTTTTTGTTACACGTCGTACCTATGTATCTAGTTTTTGAGTTACGGGAGTGTAGCTCCTGTATTTAGATTCTGGTTTGGAGTCCTAAAATTAAACTTTATGTAATGTCGGTTGAGACATGGAAAAAACCCACCCCATCCCGAAAGAGCTACGGTCAAGAGGACTCCCCCGCCGTGACTTCTCAACTGCCTGTGTGGTTACCCGAATGCCACCAAATGATAACGTGCCTCTTCATATGTGTATGCGTACATGTATGGGGAATCACACACACATACAAACATTATATACCCCTTCTCTTCGGTGTAGGTTACAACTTTTCGCTTATTTTCAGCTTTTTTCTTTTAAAAAATTTTCCTTATAGGAAACTATAGCCTGTTTTAATGCTTCTTTTTTCTTTTTTAAATTTATATTTCCACTTTGGCTGGCGAAAGGACCATGTTTAAGGTTTCAATATGTGCATACCTTAATTACCACGGCTGGCCTGGTTATTGTTTCACCGATTGTTCACCAGACCCTTTCTATAAACACCTTTTAACTCCAAGTAATAAAAACATCAAACACTTTACCGATTTAATTTTATATTCTTTAGTTGCTCAATATTTATTTACTCAACTTTCTGGGGTTTCAAAAGTACAATTCAATGAAGATCGAATGTGAATACAATAATGTGCGCGCGCTAGTTATGAGTCCGTGTTGGAAGTCGAAATAAAAATATAAGCAGAAGCTTCTTTCAATCTTCGTTTATTTTCAGAACTGACTACATTTTTGTGTTTACTTCTTTTTATACTAATTCTAAATATTGTTTGTTCATTGACAAGGTTGTTATTCGAAAGATGTTTACATGTTAAGTATAATGTTATCAAAATGCTTTGTTACTTATGAGACAAACAAGATTATGTTTCTTTGTTTGTTCTTCATTATCTCTTGAAGGGAAAAAGGTTATTGTTATTGCTTACAGATATTTTAATTCGTAAACAATAATTATGTGTGTGTTTGGTATGTATATATGTATATATCTATCTACTTAGGGTCTTTTTTTTTTTTTTTGCGGGGAGGCTGAAAAATTCCTAATGCACCATAATTGCTGCCGTCGCAGCAACCGTGTGTCTGTATACTAAAAAACAGCCCCGTTCTGGAACCAACGCCCACCCCGGCACCACTTTCGCATTACTTCAGGGTGGCGTTCCATATTTCTTATTTTTTAAGAGCCTACTGTTGTCCCTGCGTCCAGGTTCCCGCTATTTGCTCTGAGTGTCCATTTAATCGCCACTGCTGCGCATGCGCATTTCTCTGCGCTTCCTCTCAGCATCATTCAGGCTTGTCATTACTATAAATGCCATTTTGCTCACTGCAGTCCAGCACTCTTTCCTGTTGCACATATGTGAAACTAAATTTCTCGTGGTAGGCAGTAGAACATGACGTGTTCTGCGTTTTCTAACTCTGTGGTACACATTATGAGGATCTTCCTCTATCCTACGCTTCCATAAATACTCTTTGAAACCGCCATGTCCACTCATTATCTGCGTGAGATGGTAGTTCAGTTCGCCGTGCTTCCGCTCATTCCATTGAGCTACGTTCCAAACTAGTGTGAAAGTCCAACGCCCTTTACTCGAGGCCTCCCACCGTTCTTGCCACTTAGCTATTGTTTGTGTCCTTGCTCTTTTCTTGTCTTCTTCAGATGGTCGCTCGATATTAGTGTTATACAGATCGGCCATTTCGCTTGCCAGTAAGTCCACTGGGATTTTCCGGGTTAGAACCAGGATCGTGTCGTCGGACACCGTCCGTCCGTCCGTCCGTACGCTGCTAATATATATTTTTGATGGGTCTGTTTAGATCCATACCACACTGGTGCTGCGTATAGTATTATTGAGCTGGTTACTGTGGACAATAGCTGACGTATAGCTTCGCTCGGACCACCAATGTTAGGCATTATTCGCATAAGCGATCCATTAACTTTGGTAATTTTCTCCCCCACCGCTCTGAAGTGCTCTTTGAAAGTTAACTTAGAGTCAATGTGCACTCCTAAGTATTTTAAGGAATCCTTTGAGGTGATTTGATGATGCCCGACAGTTAAGACTAACTCGTTCGCCGACCGTTTGGAGCTTACTAATACCACTTCCGTCTTTTGGCTAGCCAACTCCAGTCCTGTATTGGTAAGCCATTCCTTTATTCTTGCTACGGCGTCATTACATAATGCTTGAAGCAGGTCCAGTTTCTTGGCCACTACTACCACTGCAATATCATCAGCATATCCCACAATTTGCGTGTTTTCTGGTAGATCAATCTTTAGCAACCCGTCATACATTACATTCCAAAGCGTTGGACCGAGAACAGATCCCTGTGGGACGCCTCCTGTGATTTTGTACTCTGTTGCTCCTTGATCCGTGTCAAAAAGAAGTAATCTGTCTTTAAGATAGCTACCTATAATTCTGCGTAAGTAAGCTGGAGTGCCGAAGCTTTGCAGCGCTGCCATCATCTGCATCCATTTCGCAGTATTAAAAGCATTCTTGATGTCCAACATAATCAGTGCACAGAACTTCCTTTTATTTTGGCCTCCAGAGATAGCTTCTCTAGCTATATTGACGACTGTTTGTATTGCATCTACGGTGGATCTTGATTTGCGAAATCCTTTCTAGAGTCAGCTGTAGGCGCTTCCCTAGGGAATCCAGCATACAAAGTGGCCTATATGAGGATGGTTGGTCCGGCTGTTTATCACGTTTCAGCAATAGGACAAGTCTTTGTCGTTTCCACGGGCGAGGGAACACGCCTTCTTGCATACAGGCATTAAAAAGATCAGTAAATAATGTAGCCCTAGTTGTAATCGCGGCTTTAAGGGCTATGTTTGGTACTTCGTCGGGTCCTGGGGATTTGTTATCAGCAACTCTTTTTGCAGCGTCCAGCACCTCTTGCTCTGTAATTTGCGGAATTTCCGTACTTCTAGATCCTCGCTTGGATAAGTCCAGCGACCTTGCGCCGGGAAAAGTGTTTCAACAATAATATTCATCAGTATCGGGCACGTAGGTTGCTGTGATATCGGTCCTTTAACTTTGGCCATCACAGTTCTGTAGGCTGATCCCCAAGGATTTAGGTCGACATTATCGAGCAGTTCCCTAAAGCATAACTTCTTGCTCTTTTTTATGGCATTTTTAAGTGCCTTTTTTTGTGCGACATAGGTGCTGTGTAGCTCTGCATATCGTGGTGATGAGCGTGCCCTCTGGGCTATTCTTCGTGCTTTGTGGCATTTTCTACGCTCTTCCGCAATTTCGTCATTCCACCAATATACCGGAGTGCGCTGTGGTTTTCCGCGACTTCTGGGCATGGCAGCATCACATGCCATACATAGCAACTTAGTGATTTGAACCGACTGGTCTTCCGCATGCGATTCTCGTACTATGGCGTCCTTCCAGATAATGTCAAATATTTGCGGGTCGAAAAGGTGCTGTTTCCATTTCCTACTTTGTCGATGTCTTGCTGCTACCGTTCGTGGAGTTTCGAGCAGCTCTACGCTAATAGCTTTATGGTCGCTGTGTGTGTAGACGTTGCTTATGGACCATTTTGCTCGTCTTGCTATTTCGCTGCTAGCGAAGGTGAGATCTATAATGGATCGTCTGGTACCTGTATCGAAGGTATATATCCCTGGTTCATTTAGGAGTTCTAGCCTCAAAGAAGTAAGGCTTTCGAGGAGAACTCTCCCTCTTTCGTTGGTTCGTCTACTTACCCACACAGATGACCATGCATTGAAGTCTCCACACACTAAAAGCGGGTGTTTACCTCGTGCTTCAATGGTGATTCCGTATATCATGTCTTCGAACTCGGAGGGGCATAGCAACTGAAGACGTATATACCGTTGATTTTTGCCCACGTGAATCCTGCTACCGTTGGCGTCATAATTTCCTGTGGGAGAAATTTCCCTGGTGCCCAAATTGAGGCTTTCCCTGCTGAATCTGAGAGCCAACCCTGCTCCTGGCGATTTTTGTATTGTTCAGAGAGTACCACTATGTCATATCCTCCTTCATAGACTGTTTGGGATAATAGCTCTTGGGCTGCCTCGCAATGGTTTAAATTGAGCTGCAATACCCTCATGAGACAGTCATTTTGCTGCCCTCTCGTTGTGGGCATTTAAAACTGCCTGCTGAATGTTGTCCCCCACATAGCGCGCATTTCGGTGCATTTTCGCAACTTGCTGCCTTATGACCTTCCTGGCCGCATTTCCTGCATAGGCTAGACCTATCTACAGTCTCCTTACATTTCTGAGCTATATGCCCGTAGCCCCAGCACCTATAACAGCGTTTTTCTTGCTTGAGCTCTCTAGTTTGGCAGGAAACCCATCCTACCCGGATTCTTTGCGTATTAAGAACCGCCTTGGCATCATCCGCTGTAAGGCTTATAAATGCCGACTTCGTGCCACTGTATCCTGTGCGTATGCTTTTTATGGCAGCCACATCTGGAAGTTTGATGTTGCATTGCTGGTGGAGGGCGTTGCAAATCTCCTCGGGCGTAGTAATCTCATCGTGATCTCTGCACTGTAGCGTGACCATTTGGGACTTTGTTATTACTTTAGCCGAGTCCTTTAGTACCGCTTCAATTTCTGCTTGGTACGCGCTTGTTTTCCCATCTTGCGATTTTTTCAGCTCTAGTAACAGCTCTCCTTTTACCGTTCTTCTAATCGTTTTGACGTCATCACCCAGGGATTTTAATTCGTCGCATCTTCTCACTTTACGCAACATGTCGGCGTACGTCGCATCCCCCGCCTTGGAAATGATGATTGCATCCGGCCTAGCCTTAAGTGATTTTTTCTTGCTCTTCTTTTTGGCTAACTGCCACTCTCCCGTCTTTTGGGCTGCAGTTTCCTCTTTCCGCTCCGTCTTCTCTTGCGTTTCTTGCCGTCGTTTGTGACCACCCACGTGCCCTGGTAAAACATCTTTTAGTGTAGTAGTGGGTTTTACCACGTTGT